>NC_142525.1:1387500-1470000 GCF_964205215.1 Stylophora pistillata
GGCTTTGAGTGAAGCTAATCCTTGCACAGGATTAAATATACTTTAAGTCACCTGACTGGCTTGTTTTTTAGGAACAACAGTTATATTACAAAGAGATCACTGAGGCTTGTGTAGGATCCTGTGAATCTAGAAGAGCTGTAAGTACTTTATACAAAACAAGCTTGGCACAACTTAAGATTTTGCCACTACATTATGTTTTGTCTTCATCTGGTGTCTCTGGTATATATTAGTTATAGATGTTACAGAAATTGTAGTTTTGCCAGTTGTTTGGGCACACAATTAAAAATAGAGTTAGTTACCCCATAACAAATGAAAAAAAAATATTGTGGTGCAGAATTACCCAGATTAAAAAATTGTACCTAGTGAAAAATTAAATTTACCTTAGAAAAAAAATTACCTGCAACATATACTCCTAGTTGTTTTATTCCTGGGTGAGCTACTGGCTTTCTACTAGACTTACCTTACTTTACTTATTTATCTTCAGGAAGCTCTTCAGAGTTTGTCAACAGACCCTGGTCTCTATCAAATGTTACCAAGATTCAGTACTTTTATCTCTGAGGGGGTAAGTTTAATCAAACCTTTGGCTCTCAAGTTTTGATCTCCTATTCTTCCATCTAGTGGCTAAACATTTCCTTATAAATTTTTAAAGTGAAGTTGGTGTTGTATCAAGGTAACACTCTCTTGCTGATAAGTTTTTTCATTCTCATTACTTTTTTGTTAGAAAATGTATATGCCGTAGTGTAGAGAATTAACATTTTAATTATATAGGGGAGTTGGAAGTTTAACATCACATTGATCACAATGTCAAATGGAACATTTGATTTGGAACATGTGTACAGTGTTGCTTTCTCCAACAAAAGTTTTTGAATGAGTATTTTTTAGTGAAAAGCACTATTAATGGCAGCTGTTTGTGTTATTCTCTACTAGGTGCGAGTAAATGTGGCACAAAATAACTTAGTGTTATTGATCTATCTGATGCGTATGGTGAAAGCCTTGTTGGATAATCCAACACTTTATGTGGAAAAATATGTGAGTAATAAATTGATTTTTCTGAAACCTTGATATTTTGAGAAATTTTTTGATCACTTGGTGTGCAAAGACAATTTCTTATTATTATAATTGATATTTTTTTCCAACTCAACAGCTGCATGAGCTGATCCCAGCAGTAATGACTTGTATTGTGAGTAAACAACTCAGCACTAATCCAGAAACTGACAATCACTGGGCACTCAGAGACTTTGGATCAAGAGTTGTTGCACAAGTCTGCAGGTGAGAAAGAGTTTATTGATTGACCTTTTACACCCTAACATCAGTATGAATATTCTCCATACTGTTTTCTATACTTTTCCTCTGGTACTGACAAGGAGAATTTGTTTAACAATCAAAGGCTTCTTTAGTTGGTGATCATATCTTTTTTTTCAAGTGACCTTTCATGTTGAATTTCAGGGTGATATTGTTCGAAGAAATTAGATATGCTTGTCACTTAAAAGTTAGTTGTTAAAGGGTTTAGACATGACCTGCCTCGTTTGGCTACGACCAATTGGGGTTCTTGCCTTAAAAAAAAAAAAAAGACCTTGCCCTTTAACTTTGCAAATCATGTAAAGTGTATAGTGCGTGAAAAAGTGTAGAAATAATCTCAGAACATGGGCTTTGTCTGCAAAACAGTTAAAAGTATTTACAGTTCAGTAATGTAAATGGGCATAGGGAACTTGTTTGTCAAGTTAGTTTTGATCTTAAACAGGTTTTCAGCTAAATTTTATTTAGCTTGCAGTTTTTCAAAGCAGCCTATGTGCTTTTTGTCTCAGGTCCTTTAATTCCACTACCAATAATGTTCAATCAAGGGTTACAAAAACCTACTGCAAGGTATGTGAAATCTCCCTCAGACCAAGGAATATATTTTGGTTTTTTAAACTTTGTTCTGAACTTCTGTTGTTTGCTTATTCTGTTGTGGTTCACTTGTTTTAAATCAATTACTCTGAATACTTTTGTTTGCTCGTGTAGGCCTTACACCAAGAAAAAGCTTCAATGTCAACTCATTATGGTGCTATAACTGGGCTTGCAGAGCTGGGACAGGAGGTATGTTTTTAAAATAATCACAATTAAAAGATAGTCTTGCAGGGTGAGCTTACAGAGATCAAAAGACTCTTTGGATATTATGCAGAATTCTGTGACTAAATTTTGATGCCCCAAGGTTTATTTTGTTCAGATGTGGGGAATACTTTTCTGATACTTGACACTATTCAACAATAACTGCATTTCTTACTAAAACCCTACCCTTGCAAGAGGTTTATGCAAACTTGCCAATGTGATATAACTTTCTTATACTCCACTGTTAATTAATTTTGTTTCTCAAACATTTCTGATGTGAAAGGTGGTTAAGGTATTTGTTGTTCCAAGACTCAAGATTGAAAGTGTTTTGATTAAAAAAGCTCAAGAAGGAATTGATCCTGTGGAAAAGAATGCTGCAGAAAACCTCAAGAATTTACTTCTGGTAATTTTTTTGAGAACTTTGTAGTCATTCAAATAGTTATAAAAAATCACTTCCCATTGCATGAGTTATAGTTGGTCTGAAAAATATGTAAAGGTGGCCATCTAATTTCTTGGATCAGATAAATTTTAAACTCTGACCAGACCTTACACAGTGACCTTCCTTTGTTGCATTTTTTATATTTTGCTATAAGACATGACAAGTAAGAAATTTACAATTTAATAATTACAGAGAAATTGCAATCTTAAATTTACAGCAACTAGAAAAAGTAATGTAGGGAGGAAAGCTAATAGAGGCTACAAGCTTAAAAATTTGGTTTGCTTTTACCAAACAACAGATGGCATCCTACAAAAATTGCCCATTGTGTCTCCCTGTTTGAGTGTGTCACCCTATCTATTTGGATGTGTCTTTCCCTCTCTGTTTGAGTGTATATACATATGTTTTGGGTTTGAGTCAATACAACTAAAACATTGATTTCTCTGATTATAGAAACACTGTCCTGCATTGTTACTGAGAACTCGTCATCCACCAGACTTGCCTGATCAATATGAAAAAGAGTTTGGTAGTATTGGTCAACTTCTTTGTACTAAAGTCTCACAGCTGCGGCAGACCATGAGCGCCATGAAGAAACCCTCCACACTCACTGTACGAACAGTATCTGGTGTCTTGTCCACAGGGATTACAACACCCACCACACCCTCTACCCCTGGAGCAAGTCCAGTCAAAGTACTTACCCCAACTTCTGGTGGTACTTTAACAATATCTATACCACCTGGTCTGAAAGTTGGTCTACCTACCACCCCAAGGGATTCTAACCCCACCACTCCCACATCAGCAGGGACTGTGACACTACCAGGGTTACTACCAACAGGATTGACAAACACAGGGACACTAAAGCCAACTACCCCTACAAGTAACAAGACACCTGGTGGCCCTGTGACATAACAGCTAACTCAAACTTGTATTAAAAAAATGTACTTATTTAATAAGTAACTGTACAAAATGATATCATCCAAGCAAACAAAAAAAAAAAAACCGTCATAGTGGCAGGTACATTATAGTTATTTTCAAAGTATTTTTAGCCCTGTATTACAGTCAATAGAAGTTCATGTAATCTTTTGTAATAAAGAGGTAAGAATAGATTGTAAAATGTGTCCTCCAGTATATGTTAGTTAATTAAGCAGTAATCACAAGTGAATGAAAATTTTCAGTTTTGTTACAGTAATTTAAAGCCAGTTTTGGGTCAGTTCAGTGGACTTTAAAGGACAAGTCTCATTTGAAAGTTAATTGTTAAATTTCAAATGAGACAGCTCCAGTGTAGCACTATAGTCACTGCCTTTGTACTATTACGACTGTGTAGCCTTTTCAAGGCACTCAGTCACTAACAGTTACCCAGTCCATCCCACTCTGAACTTGAAATTTGGGCTTATTATACTGTAGGGTTTAACATTAGTGTCAGTGACATTTGTCATGCAATAAGTTAAAGACTCAAGCCATGGCTATCTAATTTTATGAAAAGTTCAGCCGTAAAAAGGACTGTTTTACTTTTCATAAGTAAGACAAATAAAAGGTTGAGGCATTCAGTTTTTAAAATGAAGTGTGTTAGTAACAAGAGTGAGGGCGGTTTGTTGGTCTCTCTCTGCTTCTAATATTCCACTGTTTACTATTTCACTCTGTTTTAAGAAATGAACACCTCAAACACGCAGGAGTTTCAGAAAGTGAGGAGTCAGGAATCTACCTGATTGGAGGCTATCAACAGGCTTCCTTTCCTCTAAAATACATTATTCCTTATATCTGCTAAATTACAAGAATCATTTTACCACTCATCGATCAAATGCTGCTTACATGCTTATGTGCCTACATAAAAGATATCTACATTATGGTTTTTAACAGTCAATATGGTTAAGCACAGTGTTATGGCTCAGAGGTTACTTACGGAACTCAAAACTGACTAACGTAATAACTGGATACAAACTAAATTACACCTAAACTCTTCAGCAGTTTAGCTTCCTTTGGTCCTAAGCACTGATTGGTGCAGTTGAATATAGTTGGCCTCAATATTTGTTTCATATACTGTGTGTGTTGATTGACAACCATGAAACACTTAATGTTTCACCAGCTAAACTTGTCCTTATGGAGGACTGTGTCAAAACACACAAACTCATCTTGTCTGGTCTAGGTGGCCCATAGGCAGCACCTAAAAGGGTATGCTGTGCAAAGTATGTAACACCATGTAACCAAGATTTACAACAAAAAAGAAATGGATATAGTGGAGGTGGAAGGCACACTGTGATTGGTTAATTTTTGTTAGGTGACCTGTTACAGTAGCACAATGGCATTGAAAGGAAACTCCTTAGAAAGTAATGTTATCCCTATTGGCCTCTGCAACACACCACTGACCAGGGTCCCTTCTTATGAAAGACTAGAATACCTTGGGATTGTTGTCCCAAAGTATTCAGATCTTAACATTCTCTTCAGAATAGGTCGAGGTATGTGAATGTTTGGAATTGATGAAGGAGAAATAAAGTGTTTGTTAAAGCTAAAGTCTTCCTCAGGCTTGAAATAAGCTGCAGAGTGACCTCTCCCTCTTGTTGCTGATGGAATGTGAGCTCCAACTAAATGGCTTTTGTTAAACCGTGTTTTTGCTTCAGGCCAAGGAAATTCTCCTGTCAAAAGAAAATAATGATTCAAGTTTTTTAAGTAACAGTTAAATAGAGAGATAGCCCTTGTAATTCTGAACATTAAGAATTATTGGCAATAAAATTTGCTGAGGGATAGTTTAATGGTAGTAGTCAATCATGGTCAGTATAGGTAGCTACATGCAATATTTCAATAGATCAATATGTAGGCTAGCAGGAGAATGATGACTACAAGGATACCTAGTCAATATGTTGGCCAGTAGTCTACATCATGTTCAGCCAGATATTGACTGACACTTGATCAGCTTAACTGCTGGTTGGCTGAGGTCTCTATGTCCCATTAGGGACCTTAGGCAGTCAGGACGGCGATGCCAAGGAAGATGTCAATTAAAAAATGAATTTCTACTCTTATTAGAATTTCCGAAATGGTTGCAGGTGTTCACCATCTTGTATGGCGCCACACCTCAACCTCAACATGATGTATAAAAGTAGCGTTGAGTTCCAAATGGAAATTAAAATAATTTGCCGTCATGGTTGCAGTTTGCAGATGATGCAAATTTTGGTGATTTTATGTTGTTGTTTTGCAAAGGATGGTGAAGAAATGCTCTAAGTTTTAAAATGGACATGCTGAGCTACTGTTCAACCAATGAGATCTTTTGTTTTTCCACACGCTCTTTGCCGTCGCTGTCATGGTTTGCATATGGTCCCTATAGTCCCTATAGTCCCCATAGTTCCTATAGTCCCCATGGTCCTCATAGTCCCCATGGTCCCCATGGTCCCCATAGTCCCCATAGTCACTATAGTCCCTATGGTACCTATAGTCCCTATGGTCCCTATGGTCCCTATAGTCCCTATGGTCCCTATAGTCCCTATAGTCCCTATAGTCCCTATGGTCCCTATAGTCACCATAGTCAGTTGTCCTTTACTTTGACTGACTCACTGACCATCAATCAACCATGGAGAGAGTATCAGTTATGTGTTCACCAACATATTGGCTGGAACATGGCTTGCTTTTAGGTTGCTATACCCTCTGACTCTTGAGTGACAGTCACTACCTACAACACATTTGACTGGTATTTCATACACAGTTAATTCAGTCATTGGATCGATGAAAAGACCTTGAATCATTGTTTTAACCCTGTCCAGGTACTTGGTAGTAATGACTTCAGGATCAGAGTAACTCTTCACAGGGGTCACTGTGAAGAAAAAAATATATATCACAATCAACCAAGCCTGGAAGAAAATTCCACTTTTCAGAGGATATCAAAACAGATGCACTTGCAACAAGATTAGATAGACAAATTCAACATTACAAAAAGTAGTTAAAGAGTGAAGTGTGACTGCTGTCCTCTACCTTCAGTTTTAGAAAAGAGAGTCTCATCCACAGATGAGGTCCTGGAAACTACCTTGAATGTATCATGTAACCTAAAGGGGAAAAGTACAATGTAGGATAATCCTTAAAAAATGTCTCAAAATTTTTAAGGTTTTCATCAAAAAGTAATTAAAAGAATAACACAAGATCACAATCAAATGGAATAAATCATAATGAATAAAGGCTAATAGTTTCGAAAGAAACTGTTTGGGGCTGCGTCGGTGGGAGTAACGAAATAATTTGGATATATCATCAAAGTTGAAGTGGTAAATTGGCCACCGTAACGATTACAAAAGCTGACGTTTCGAGCGTTAGCCCTTCGTCGGAGCGAAATAAATCATATATTATTTCTTTTATGCAAAATTTTTATTTGCAGCTCTCCTGTAAAAATTATGATCTTTCCGGAAAAATAGTCAGCTATAATTTCTAGTAACAACTGACCTTCTTTGACTTGGAATAAATCTGATGTTTCTTGCGTGTGTGAATATTCCATGGCCATCTCTGCATTGAAAGTACTGGATTCCCTTATACAGGCCACTAGTATTACCAACTTGAAAAAACGCCAGTTGTCAATACAATCATAATTTTCACTACAAAAATAAATGCTGCTATTGCTATTGGATAAGCAGAATAAATGAGCATTTCCAGAAGTCTTTTCCGCTGCAAGGAACAGCAGTTCAGGGTCATCGAAATGGTTACGTTGGGATTGAAATGTGCCACTCAAAGCCATTGATTGGGTTAATTTGGAGGAGGAAATCATAACATTACCGGAGAGAATAATTGCACGATTATTCGAGGAAACGATAGTTCCGATGTAGAGGATACGATTGCCACACTTTGAGGACTAATTGTATCGTAGAAGGCGTCAGCTGTTTGGTTTACAAAAAAATTACGAGGTACTTGAAAATAATTAAGTGAAAACAATGTCGGAGTGAAGCCCAATAGAATTAGCAGTGTCTCAAACAAACTTTTGCCTTCAGTAGAACTCTAAGTTCGATCGCTTTGGCATAGAGGCTTAATGGATTATAATATGATAAGTTTTCTGACGAAGATCGCAGGGTTAATTAACCCTACCTCTTTTGTCTAATTCAATGCCAACCCATTCGCCATCTTTCGCCATCAAGCTTCCTGCATATCGAATTGTCCCGGTTTCGATTTTTCCCCGCCATCTCACTTGAACGCGAGCCCCGGGATTGATGTTATGAAAGAAAACCATGGATCTTCTTTCTACATTTTGTTTCCCTTGATTCAGATTTTTGAAAACTGATGTTTGGATAAATTGTCATGCGACCGAAACGCCGAGAAAAACCACAAACAAACCCAGTTGGCGGGAGAACTAATCACGTTCCATTCAACGCTCTAATTGGTTTAAATTTAAAGAAAAGAACAAGTTGACCAATCAAAAGTGATGTAAGATTTCGAAGTGGTTGCTATGGTAAACCCACAAATCTTAGCGACGGACCGTATATTAGCAACACGGCAGACATCTTGGATTCAAACAAGCTCTAAGTTAAGAGGAGTTCGGGGTTTGCTGTGAATAAACCGTCATGGCTCTACCTTTTCTGCCAGGCCAAGTTTTTGATCGAAAGGTAAGCATTCAAATTCTACAGTGACGTATATGTATCGTTATTTAAGAATAACTCAAATTTACGGTAAAACTTACTCTGCTTCAAACTCTTACCAGATTGGCAAAAACAAGTTCCACAAGTCACAACTATTTGATTATCGGAATGAAGTATCATCCTTTGTAGGTGAAGACAAATGTGGAATTGGTAAGTTATTAAACTGAATTTATTTCCCTGAAAATGTCATCTGTTCCATTTTAGTTTAAGACGGTAAGTGGTAACTGTAACTGTTGTAAACCAAGCTAATACTCGCTCTTCAGTGTAAAGTAACACTGACTCATTTACCTAGCTGTTTTGCTTTCATTTATCAGGAGGAGATCCTTTACCAGGACAGAAGTTAAGACCAAGGCACAGTGGTTATCCAAAAGGAATCGGTGGTGAGGCACCAGCTTGGGTTGCATTTGATAGACAGGTGAGAGATTCGTCAGTCATTTTGCGGTAAATTCATAAATTAAACCTCAAATGCTTCGGCGGTTTAATCGTGTAAAAATTGTACCCTGGCATAAAAGCAAATAGTTTGTGGAAAAAGTAAGGGATAAGTTATCTTGTCGCCACTTTAGATATTTTTGTCCCTGTGAAGTGATATGTCGATTTTTCGGTTATGAGTATTCAGGAGGGCAAGATTTCCGTATAACCCCATACTTCATAATGCATTCAATTCTTGGATAAAGGAAAGTAGTGGCAAAACAACAGATTTCCTTTGGGACTACGGCTTTGTTTTTGATTGGTATGGGGTTATACGGAAATCTTTCCTTCAGGAGTATTTATTCTGTTTATAAAACTGTGGTTTACTGATGGATGTTGAGAAGTAAAACGAGTCAGCTGGACAGTTTTGTTTCTCTCATTCCTTGGTGAAATAAGTAAATGAAAAAATTTCCATATAACCCCATACCTTAATTATGCACTCCATTTCATTAAGACTAAATATAAAGGTTTCTTTGCAACACTCTATCAATCATATGGAAATCTTTCCCAAAAGAGCACTTAAGCATTTCAACTCCCAGAGGTGACTGAAATGTTACTTCTCTCCACAATGTCATCAAATTCTCCTTGTTAATTAACCAGGAACATATACCAAGCAGGAGGGAGAATTTGAATTAAATCTAAGTGAATGAACTTAAAGTATGGGAGCATCACAGAGTATTTGATTTACACTTCAAAATAACAACAAAGTTGTGTGTCTGTCCTGTTAGATTAAGTGATATGAGGCCAACTACAATGAAATCATTAAAAAAAACACCTCATTGACTGCTTCAAACCAAAGACCCATAAGAAACAAGGTTATCCATGAAGACTGTATTTAATGTCTGAGTCCTTGTTTTTTTGTGAAATGCAGGTTTTGTGCTTTGATGCCTATTTCCAAGAAGCCGTGCATGAGAAAAGGGAGGAACAGTACAGGATTAGAAGGTATCAAACTATATCTTAATATTCCAAGGCTATTTTCTAGAAGATTGGTAAAAATTAGATATCACTGAGAATGTTTTCTCTATTTTTTGTCTTGTATCATTCCTTATTTTCCCTGCTAGTTAGAATAAATAAGAAAATGTTCAGTCTTATCTTGGCTTTGTTTGCAAAGCAAAGAAACAGTGTCACATTCTCTTAAGTTTTAAATTTGCCATTCACCATTGCTGATGTTATATGTGCAAATAGTATGATGATTAAAATATTGATAACATTTCAATTATGAGATCTTAATTATTTCTTCAACTTCTTAAATTTTGTATTTTTTTATGTTAGATGCAAAATTTACTTCTATTTGGAGGATGACAGCATCCAGGTGATTGAGCCCAAAGTTGAAAACAGTGGAATTCCACAAGGTTTGTCATTATTTTGAAGGGAGTTGTAATTACTATTATATTTAGAATGTTAACTTGATTTTTTCTATTTTTATTATAAACAGGAACGCTGATTCGCCGTCATCGCATTCCACTCCCTCCACCTAATGATGAAGAGTTTTACACTGTGGAAAACTTTAATGTTGGTCAGGAAATCACACTTTACTCCCGCACATTTAAGATCACCGTGAGTATATAAAATGCTGCTTCCTGCATTGTGATTAGTGCAAGTCGTTCTTTTTTTCAAAGCTGTCTTAATCCCCTCTGTTGTCTTAATCCTTTAACTACCTTGGGTGAAAAATACAAAATCAAGTGGATAAGTAATGAAAGTAAACAGAGATATTAATAGGGGGAGCATTACATGTAGTTGATTCAATACTTAGCTCTCTGAACTAACATTGTAAGATTTGTATGGCAGACAGTAAGGATTGTGAAAGGGTTGGAATGTAAATTTTCAGTATATGTCCTCTTCATAATCACAGCTATGATTACGTGGGAAAGAAGCCAGAAAAAGTATATCTTCACAGTAATCAGTGACTTATGCAGACGTTGAAACGATTTTCACTTTTTTTGATGTACTCAAATTAAGTTCCCTACATGTTTTATAATTTTTTTCTTAGGGATGTGATGATTTTACCCACAATTTTCTCCGTAAACTTGGAGTCAGGATACATAACCCAGAAAACACCCCAACAGATCCTTATACAGACCACCGTAAAAAGGTTCGTAGTCAGTAGAACTAAAACTGATGTATGCCAGATATCATGTTCAGATATATGTATTTCATATATTCGTTGTGTTTGATTTATCATCTTACGGGTTTACGTTGAATTAATTTGATGGCCTGCTCCCAGTTGGCTAATGTTAGCTCAATCGGTAGAGCGCTGCACTAGTATCGCAGAGGTCAGTGGTTCGAATCCTGTACAGGCCTGAATTTTTTCAAGTCTGATTTTCACTATTGCTTAAATAGTGCTTTACTGCGAGGATCGTGCACATATACGTTTCATAACCGCAGTTCAGATATATGTATTTCATATATTCATTGTGTTTGATATATCAGGCTCTGACTCGTCCAAAATATACCCAATCTTCAATTCTCCACTGTGAATTAGGCTTGTTAATATGTCAAAATAAACCTGCATGTAATCTTTGGTGTTACTGTATATTTTCTAGCTGGTGGAGAGCATGCAGCCATTGCGTCCATATGAGAAAGAGGACACTCTCAAGCAGTTTCTTCAGTTTGATCGCAATGTGTTGCGATTCTTTTGTGTCTGGGATGACAGTGACAAGTAAGTTTTCTCTTAAGGTTCTACGTGCGTTGATGTTGTGCTGGTTGTATGGTAAAGATAGTCACTGTTATATTGTCTTTTTGGAAATATTTAGTATTAATTACTAAGTTTATTCACATTTTGTTAAATTTTTCCCTCTCTCTGTTCTAGTATGTTTGGTGATGTACGTGAGATGGAGTTGCATTATTTTCTGGCTGACGATACTGTAGAGATCTGTGAACGTATTCCAAACAACTGTGGTAGAGATGCGGTACCCATGTTCCTGAGGCGACAAAGGCTGCCAAAGGTAATTAGTCAAAAATTAGTACAGAGCACTGCATATTATGTTGTTTGCACCCTTTAAGTATGCTTGCTATGTATAGTTAGCTAACTTGTTTTGTTTAATAATGTAGTTGTTATTATTTCTTTTCAGGAACCTACATCACTGCGCCAACCAGGGGAGATTACAGGCAGAACAGTGCTGAATGTTTTTGGTCCCATGGGACATGGAGGCAGATGGATTTTGGACAGCCTTAAGGTTGGTTTGCTTAAAAACAAGTCAGAAAGTTGATATAATTACAGCCAGTGTACATGACAAAAATAGGCTTGTCTTCCACTACCCTTTGGAGTCTTGTATTTGTTGACCCTTTGTGGGGGGAGATGGCCTTGCCCAACAACAGCTGGTTACCTCACCTTTTGCAGTGATTAACACATAACTTCTCCTTTAATATCTTTGCATTTTCCAGGTAATGAGAAATACTCAGTTGTTCAGTAGAAGTTGTTACCTTGATATAACACCAAATTCTTGTAAATAATTTAAAAGAAAATGTGTAGCAGCTAAAGGGGAGAATTAACAAACAGGTCTTGAAGGTTAAAGGCCCAGGGGGGGTACTCGATATATTCCTGGGTGGGGAGGTGTGGTTTGGCCCCTCATACCCTGACCCTGTTTAAGACAAATATCGCTGATTTTCCTACCCTGTTTAAGACAGAATTCTGATTTTTGATATCCTGTTTGAGACATTTAATGTGCCTGGTATTAATGCCAAAATCAATGGAATTAAATATTAATTAAAATTAGAGCTTGTAAAAACTTTGCTGTTTATCTTCCAAGAAAAGATATCCTGTTTAAGACAAGAATTGATAAATTGATACCCTGATTAAGACAAAAAATGGTAAATTTGATACCCTGTTTAAGACAAAAATCTCGAAAAACATACCCTGGCTGGCTCCCCTTTAAGCCCTTATAAGGGAGTACCCCCCCCCCCCCAGGGTTTAAAGCCCTAATTAAACAACTTTTACTCTTGGAGGAATCATCAGGTGCCTGAAGGCTCCTGTCTCACAGGTATCACCATGGTAACTGCCTGATCAATGAAATATGTTTTGTTATATTTCAGACTGGTGCAGTGTATACGGACTATTATCAGGATAATGATCTCACCATTGGCTCAGTTATTAATGTGTGGGGCCGTAAATTCCGTATCTGCGACTGTGATGAGTTCACCAAAGAGTATTACAAGTCAAAATATGGATTACGTAAGTCATCCTGGGTTTTATTTTTTTAATTTGTAGTACGGAAAGCTTTTCTGCAGGAGTGGAAGCAGGGAATGCTCTTTTTTTTTTTAACGATCTTTTCTCATTGCAAAAGGAACTGACCATTGATTAATTTTCGCATGACTTTTTCTGCACAGAGGAGTTTGGAAGTATCAACTTTAAAGCCAACCCAGAGCCCTTACCACCCCGAGAGATCCCCCCATATAACGGATTTGGTTCTGAGGAAGACTCACTGGCCACTTGTCTCAGTCTCAGACCCAAGCCTACTCGGAGAGATTTCAAAAAGTTCATGGAAAAAGACAGGTACGCGAGCAATGTTGCAGTGATGAAGTTGTTGAATGTAGAACACAGGTTTCAACGTCTTCAAAGGTCAGCGAACGCTGAGCGGGCTCAAAATTAGCCTGAATATTGTAAGAAACAAAAAAAAAATTAAACAAAACAAAAAAGCGTGGAAATTGCGAAAGTTATAGAAACGTTTAAATGCACTTACTCTGTTAAAGTTCTGAGCAAAACGATAAATCAACAGAATGTTATTGATAAGGTAATCCATAGTGTTCAAAAAGTCTTAAGTTTTCCTTTGGCGTCCATTTGTTTCCTATTACAGATTTCTTTGAACGTTTCAGTATAATTTTTCTTTTCGTAAATTGTGTGTGACACGGGTGCTTGATACTTTAACTTACGTTATCATTTAGTGATTTGTGCGGGAAATTGGCTCGCAGCCGACCAAAACTCTGATTCACTTGCGCATACACGGCATGTAGACTTCTTTTATCTCCGACTTTAGTTCCCCAAGTGGTGAGAAAGCAGTCTGGCAACATTTCAAACTAGCGTTCATCTCGCCCTTATACAAGTGACTTCAAGTTGTGAAGCTGAACACGAATCATTGAACCTACTTTGATGATGCTATAAATTTATCCAAGCTTCTGATTTAACTCAAACGCTTCACCCTGTGAATTTGTAGCGGCGTTTTGAGACTTTTTATGGAAGAACGTGTTTACTCACAACAATTGAATTAGAATATCGACACCAATGACGCTTAATTATCTCTAACCTGTATTTTCTTGTTTTTGTTTCAGACATGGTTTGGAGAGTAATGTTCTTCGATTTGTTGCGCGTCTGGACACAACGCGTCCCATTGACATGGACAGAAGGTGAGTTACCACTTCAGCGGTACTTTGAAAAGAATGCAGTTTAGGATAGGATAAAACTTCGGTTGTTAATGTTTCTCAAGGACATTGCCAGGTTTTTCTAACGTTTAGACATTGCTTTTGGGGATATTCAACAACATAGACTGTGTATGTCATTCGAACGTGGTTCTTAACTTGAATAGCGGTACAGTTAGTACAAGTATTTCTATTCGTTTCATTACTCGTCGAAAATGAACTAAGAGAGTAAGCATTTGCTGTACATTTTGCTTTGAGAATGTTATTTCCCGTCATTCCTTTCAGGTTCATCATCTCGTACTTTCTGTCTGATGACACAATTCTTGTGTTTGAGCCACCTCAGAGGAACTCTGGGATACTCGGCGGGAGGTTCCTGGAGCGGGGACGAATTAAAAAACCAGATGATGTCAATTATTTCATGGCTCAAGTTAGTGATTTGTTCTTCTCAGATTGTTATTTAAATGCACAATGTTAGCAACTCCTAAGGTTACCATCTACACTGACATTTCTCTAATATAGCCAATTTTGCATTGTTCGCACTATTTTCTGACTAACAACGTGCATCGGAGATTGTTCGGATCCTTAAAGAACACTGCACGGAAACTTTTCGGGGTAAAAGAAACTAGCGAGAGTTCCAACGGAGCTTTTGTTTATATACGGGACATATCCAACATAACGACTGACGGCGCTGACTTCGAATGGATTTGAAATGTAAGTTGAAAGATGAAGCTTATACAGCTTTTCATTGCGTGTTTGTAAGGACGGTATTTGAATGGTCTCATGTCCAATTTATTGATAGTATTTGTATTTTCTTTCATTGCAGGATTTATACATCGGTGCTAATGTTGCTTTCCATAAGTACGAGTTTATTTTGATTGACGCAGATGAATATGCCGTGAATTACATGGAAAAACACGCCGCCGATTTTCCCCAGGCAAATGTTCAATTTATTCTTCCGAAACTGAAACGAATTCTTGAACAAAAATACGAAGAAATTAAGACCGAATTCCAGCAGCACGATCCTGATAATATGGGAAAAATCCCTGCCGGTGTTTTCAGGTGAGTTCCTTTTTTTTTTGCATAGCGTGTACTCTAGTGTTAGTCTATCCTTACATACATTATATACATTTTTATGTATATATCCCCCATTCAGGTGTCATTCTAGAGGCCCCACCTGCCCTGGAATGTGACCTTTTTTCCCTTTTCCAAAAAGGCTGTCATAGTCTGTAGATCCAAACTCCCTCCCCAGAATTTGTGTTGGGCATTGTCATCATTCATTGTCCCGATTATGTTGAAGATGAATCCATGTTGAGAATGGATCGGTTTTGGGCGAGAAAAAAAGCCATGGCTCACTCATGTCAGTGGAATGTTAATGTTTTGACTTTCACTGTGAGGGAGTTGATGAAAATTCTTAAAATTTCCTTTATTCCTTCCTAGAGAAATCTTGCAGAAGTTTGGGAAAAATCACTTGACTGTTCACGAACAATTAACTGTGTCCAGATACTTTGGTGCCGTGAAGGTGAGTGTGAAACCCTCTACGTTGTCAGATATGAGCTACACTTGTATTGATCCAGCGTCAGGTCTGACTCAATATATATTCGTTATTGATCAAGCCTGAGGTTAATATATATGCGTTATAGATCAAGCGTGAGTTCAGTATGACTGGTTATTGTGTTCTTGCGGACTGAAGTATATTCGTGGTTCATACTAGCGATTCATTCATGTACGGGGAGTGTATCCAGTATTAGCGACTTAAAGAAAACCCCGACGGCTTTTTTTTTTAGCACAGAAACCTCGATAGCAATTTAGGGCCCTTTTTCTTTGAACTAAGCTCGACATCCACATGTTATGGGGAAGAAAAGATATCGCGCTGTCAGAAACGGTAAACGCATCTAGCTTATAACAAAATACTTAGGGAAAAAAAGTACCTTTAATCGACGAGGTTTTCCCTGGCGTTGCCGTAGTAACATCCTAAACTTTCTAATATTTTCTCGTTGAACGAAGGATGAACTAACTCAAAAAACTTGCGTTTGCGACAACAGAGGCTTGTCGCGTTCGCAAGGTTAATCTAGTCTCTCTCATCAACAGAAGTACGAGAGCGGCCTACTCAACTTTGTTTCTTGTTAGTTTACCGTTACTAGTTTCATGGCTTTTATAACAGAGGTGTTTTTAAAAATGTCGTAGGAATTGATCAACACTTTTCTTTGTGCTACAGGAAGAAGTAGATGATTTGCAAATATTAGTGGTGGCAGTTCAGGAAAAGCTTAGAAAAGCTAACTTTGACGATTTCTCCAACATGACGGACTCATGCAGACACGAGGATGTCCTTGGGTGAGGATAAGAACTAAGATTACAAGAACTACTACAATTTATGAAAACCGTAACTGATGTAAGCGAACTCTCTCCTTTCTGATATGGAGATGATAATCAAATAAAATATGAGTGACTAGTTCCAACTGGTCATTTCGCCAAGACCTACAAGTGGATACTAAAACAAGCTCCTGTATTTATCGGTGGAGGGTTTGTTATCCATTGAATTTGTTTCCAATTCGTTGGTTAGACCATTCCATCTAATTACATTGTTTTTTCAGAACTGGATTCCTTCCCATTCAAGAACTCCACAACATATGCAAAAGGTTTAACGTACCCGCCAAGTCGGATTTGCTCCAAGCCATTTTAGAAAGAATTGAACGAAACGACAAGAACGAAGGGAACTATGAACACCTCTTAAAACTTCTGAACTGGAGGGACTTCCCAGGTGAGAAAATGGCTTTGCTTACTAGGGATGGGGTGGGGCGAGAGTCTGGAGGTGAGAAAGAAGGATGAAAATCGAAAATATTACTCCTTGCTAAGGAGGATTGAATTGTTAAAGGCGAATTATTTGGCAGTGACTTCTTGTAAGCGTTTTCCAAGATTTGTAGTAATTGAAACTCATTCCTAAAACTGTGTGGTAAACCTCTTTTGTATTATTTTAACAGTCACAACCCAGAAGTTTGACCCGGCCGCAGCCGCGGACCCAAAGTCAATGGTAAGACAGTATCATTTGTGTAGGAGAGGGGAGGGAAGGGAGGGAAGGGAGGGAAATGTTAAACGAAAACGGAACATCTTATCTAGTCGTTTCCTTTTATATATATATATATAATAAATATATCTATATGTTGATTTAGGAAAATACAAAGACACTTTCATCCCTCCAAGCCTGTTTTTGAAACAGGCTTGTAGGGATGTAACACGGAAAAATCAAAGCGCAGACTTCTTATAATAGATAGAAGTATGTATGTGTTTATAAACATATGTATGTATGTATGTATGTATGTATGTATGTATGTATGTATGTATGTTTTATTTTTGGTATTAATATATGTTTTTCTTTTACTTTGATTGTTTCAGCAACGGGTTGGTCCGCAAGAATTTGTAAGTTTAGTTAGCTACAAGGATCTTTTACAAAATCTTCTCGAGGTGGACTAAGCTCCCATCACAGAGGACGTTCTTCTGTCTTTACAAGGAATTCGTTACCTAATTTAGTTGGAAAGATTGTGTAATCCTGAAGACATTGTTCTGCAGGACACTGTAGTTTGCTGGATCGCAAGAAATTGTTATTTTTCACAGAAGTATAGAAGAGAGCCCGGATGGAGATGTTCTTTGATTTTAATTGTAAATAAACTGGTTGTATTGTTATAATGGAGTTCTGATCCTTGTAAGTATGGTAATAAAAGCTATCATTGAAGGCATTTAGCATCGTGGTACAGCTCTATATATGAGGAAGTTTACTCGCCTGTTCATATGATAAACATTTGAACTAAAATTTAATGCCAACAGTTACAAAGTGTCATCTTTAAACCAAAAGGAACAAATGCTTTAGAACTCAAAGTAAAAATATGACCTCTTATGCTTCTTTGCGTGTTCGAAGTACGAATACGTTCTATGCCGTCCGTTGAACTGCCTTTAAACGAGATCATTGTTTTTTGCCAGTGAAACGCCTTTAACAAGAACATTGCTTTTTACTGTTCATTGCACTTAGCTGAGACCAAGTTGTACAAGCACTAGAAACATATGGTAATATGCTTCTGCTATAAATCCTCTCCTTCCGGCCTTACGGAATTATAGAGCAAAAGTTACATTTGTAAGGGGTCGGGAAAGAGCAAACTTACGTCTGTGGGCAGGGGGATGGGGGAAGGAGCCAAAATTAAATTTGAAAGCCTGAGAATGAGAGTGACACTTCCCTTTTCAGAGTTTGTCGGTCGGCCTGTTAAGAAAGAATAAGTTCAAAACAGGGTAGATTTTGAGATTTTTTTGCAGGTTAGGTAACGTATGAAATATAATTCACAACAGTTGCTTGTTGATATCAGTCATCAGGTGGCTCTTCTGCGCAGAGGACTGGGTAAAACGTTTCCCACAGTACAGGCCGAGCGCAGAGGACTTAATTTTTACGTGGACCGCAGGGGAAGTTAAATAAACGCCTCTGCCAGCAGGGTAGTCGTTTATGTGAGGTCATATTTCAAAATATTTAATTAAGAGTCGTTTGGGAAACTGTTGTCTTTTTAACCCGTATTTATAAGGGATGTTACTAAAACTGGTGACGGGGAATGGGGAATGGGGAATGGAGAATGGAGAACGGGGAATGGAGAACGGGGAACGGAGAACGGGGAACGGAGAACGGGGAATGGGGAAGGGGGAATGGGTGTACAGCGGTAACCCGCCTGAGAATTCAAAATGGCGGAGTAAAGGGAACTAAAAGGGTCTGGCAACTAGTTTTGAGCACTTGCTCTTCGAAAGCGATCGTCGGAGCAAGAAGCATGGACGGTAAGTGTTGGTTTTATTGAAGGATTTTACTTTGAAATGTTGAGTGCGTCATAAATTTAGTTATGTCTGGCACATATTGCAGGTTGCATAGAAATCAAATCCTCGGAGAGGTGAGTATCTTACAATTCAAGCACAAAATTTGAATAATCAACTCAGAACTATTTAAAAAAATAAAAAAAATTCTCCAAAGCAACATTATAAGAATTCTATGTCAGACAATAAGGAGAACTGCTAACGAGATCTTGGGAGTAAAAGAGCTAAACTTGTAATAGACATGGATTAATAAAGTACATTCGATCTATCTTAGGAATGGATATTTTTGTATCGGCCGTACATTTCATCAACTGGTTACAATTTATCTACCTTCTTTCCATAGGGTCCACATTAAAGCTCTTAATAAAGTCATAGATATGTTCAGAAAAAAATCAATCTTACTTATTGTAATCACACGTTTTTCTGTTGAGCCTGATTCACTTGCGCGTTCACAACGGTGAAAAGCCACACCAATGCCCACAATGCTTCGAGGCCTTCACTCAATCCGGGAACCTTGCAGTACGCATGAGCATTCAAACCGAAGAGAGACCTTTCGCCTGCAGTGAATGTGTGTCGGCGGCTTACTCAAAGTTCAAGTAGAAACAATCATATGAAACTTCACAAGGAAAGTCCTTCAATAAAGATGAGTTTGTCTTTGATAGATAAGGTTCGGTCGGAAACAGTTCTTCAGATAGCAGGGAAGTGAGTCAAATTTATTTTCTGAATCGATAGGAGGAAAAAGGAATTTGAAAAGGTTTTGATTCATCAGAAGTATAGAAAGCTTAAGATTTAGGGCAAACAGGAAATAAAAAAAATCAAACTTCATTTCGTCTACTTTTGTGCACTAAAAAGAACATGTTTTCTTTATCTGGCAGGGGGGCCAGAGATTGTTTGGCTGCAAAAGCACAGGCTTGATCTAAAGATTCTAGAAAGACTGAGTGAAATTGCCAATTTTTGTTTCTTTGAACTCCATGCTTCAAAAGTTTAACAACATGTCACTAAAAGTTCTGAATTAAACATCGTGTTTGGTTCTGGTTTACGGACGATGCACAGTTTCAAAACCGCTTCTTGATCTCTTTCCGCGTAGCTATGGTAAACAAAAATGGTTTAATGCAAATTACTTCAGATCACCTCTTAAGTTAGACAAGTTAGTTGTGCAGGCTCCTCGTTTCAATATTAATAACCATACTCTCCACAAGACACCTATAAAGTAGCACAATAAGTCGCACAAAAATATTGTTTTCTTCTGGTATCTATTTCTAGTTATCAATTATTTAACAATTATTACATAAGTACGCGTTGGTTAAGAGACGGTGAATACCCAACCTAGCATCCAACAAGCACATGAAATAGTAGTTTTTTTTTATTTTTATCAAAGTTTATCAAATCTTGAGCCTCTAAATATTTTCAGGGAAAATTTTCAGCTTCCAACACGTTGCAAAGCATTTTTGTTAAAGGTTACTTGGAATATGAGCTGATAACCGGAGTTGAGTGAACAAATCAGAACACTAGAAATGTAATGTCCAGAGTTGAAATTTGATAAAATGAGGTCATCTGATAATTAGGCCCTTGTCGGCTTAAAATAGACAATATACTACAAAATTGGACAGAATATTAGTTTTTTATTTGTATAAATTTTTGACAAATTACACTTGTTACATGTCTGAAGCTACGGTCGACAATCTTTTGATGTGTTTTTACCTCAAATTCGTAGGATATACGAATAGGTATATATATACATATATATATGTATATATATGTATATATATGTATATATCTTATTAAACGTTTTGTTTTGTAGTATCGCTGAGTATTTTCACGAGTTATGCCGCATTTTGACGAGCCTGTAAGGTAACTGAGTTAAAAGAAACAACGGGTAAAAATACTCAGCGTGATGTTTACTTTGGCCAACAATCCCTGGCCTTTTGTAACACGAGCTCATTGCTCGTCATACACTGGCATTACATAAGCAGACGAACTATCTTTAGCAAGGCTTCCACGAAGGATAATTCGTCCCGATACATTATGTGCCTTATGCCCGTTATTGTACAAGAAACGCATGACCAGAAGAACTTCAAATGTTCGCACAAGTTCGCCAGACGGATAATGTATCTTTAGTGTAAACAACAGCCATTTGCTTCATAAGAAGCATCACGCTTTTTAAGAGTGACTTTCAGTAAAGGACTGCTCGGATAGAGCGGAAATTACCGGTCACCCTTTGATGACCTCAGATTCATGCCCTAATTATTCGAGAAAAAGAAAACATGGCAAAATCGTATGGCTCTCTCAAATTTACAGAAAAAAATTAAACTATTTTCTCACTGATGCAAGAAAAAGAAATAGCGAAGGTGCGATAGAAAACCATACCGACCATAAAAATACTATAATGAACTGTGTAAGAGTGAGGAACGGTTTTATATCTACTCATGTTTCACAGATGGATTTTTAAAAATGGCCCCATAAACGTGCGCGTGAGAAGACACGTGTTTAAAAATACAAATGGAACTTGACCTTGGAAAGAAGTGTTCGTCAATAAAGAAAAATTTTGAAAGTAACAAGGAATTAGCCTGCGTCGCAGACAGTCTCAACCGCCGGTATAGACAGTTTGACGGACTATACCGGGGATTGTGTGACACGTTCGGCTGTAACGCAGGCCAGGCTATCTTTTATAAGCGGAAACAAATTTTTTTTTAGAAAATGTTTTTCGACCATTGTGGCAAGGATTGAAATGTTGTTTAAGTGAAAATCGCAAAAAATCATGGATGCTGCCGGCAGTACCACTGGTGGTTTTGGCTTTTTTTTTTTTTTTTTTTTTTTTTTTTACAGGGCGTTGTTGCTTTACTTGTCATTGCATTACATAACTTTAATTATGAGCCTGCTAAAATAAGCTATAATATTATGGCTGGAGATCTTAGCAAGCTCTACTGAGCTTTTATAAGAAGATCCCCATCAAATAAAAACTGTAACTTATAGCAGATGGTTTAATTATGAACGTAAGATATTTTGCTGCTTTGCTGATAAAATTACGATTTGAAGTTATATCTCTAGCATAGAATTTAACTATGATTCTGCAGATAGATTCTCATTGATCTCTTAAATTGTGTATATGAATCGTTGCCACTTGCCATATTTTGAGTTTTGAACCACTTTCGTTAATGTAAGGTTGTTATCTTTAGTTTGATATTTTTGTTCTTACTTTTAATTTTGTTATTTGCGTCCAACCTTATTGTCGCTGCGAGTTTGTGATCAGGTCAAACTTTTGATCGCGTGTGACAAATGCTGTTTCCGGATTGACCAACGACGTCATAGTTGAGTAAGATTCATTATTCACATGTTTGTTCACGTTTTCAAAAGTTTGAGTGAACCATTGAAAAAGCTTGTCATAAAATTGTTATATCATCTATCGGCATCACGAGGCAAGGTTACTGTGTCAGCCAATGAGAACTCAGTCCTATTGTTGAACGTGCCTAACTCAAACCAAGGTTGATCACTGTTCCACACGCAATGTGCTTTTCAACAAATGATAAATTACTTCTATAGGTTGTTTTGCTCATTTCAGTAACATTCCCGAACCTGATTACCAGATGATATGGAGGAATATCAAGGTATTGCAGAATATGATATGTATTTCTGTTTATGGTAAAATACATCCAACTTTTTCCAAAATTTAGATCAAGCTCAATGTACGTGATAAGTATTTCCTAAAGATATGTGACGAGGTTTTTTATTTTTCTCTCTAGTCTGGTAAATTCCTTCAATCACACACGAAGCAAAATCAGATGACTGTTGTTGAGTGTGAAATGAAACTCCTGAAAATAAGGCTTTTGTAGTTAATCAGCTTTTATTGCTAGCTTGTAGTACACCCATGATTTGTAAGTGTGACCATCTTTTTTTTCCAAACTAAAAAATCTCTCAACGAACAATTTGATTTTAACAAGAAATTCCAATCAGCGAAACTGAATACGAAAGCATTCGCCTTTTCTTATCGCCCTTTGAAATAATATTCCATTGATTTGATTTAAATTTCAATCGTTGCTATAATTTGGTGGCCTCGCACATAGTCTAGAAGGCTTCAGCTTCTCGAAAAAAAGAAGGAAAAAAAAAACCAAAGAAGCGGACCATTAGCATTAAGATTTCATCAATTTTAAAATCAGCGTCAAATGTAATTAACTTTACTTCTCTCTGCTTATCTTAGCAGTCAGTGATTGTGTAATGTTGTACCTTTTCAGTCCTGGCAGACTGTTTCGATAACTCAAGTTTTCTGACGTCTTAGTGTACTCCATTTGCTGCTGAACATTCCCGTGATTCATGCGGGTTGCCGCCCTTTTCCCTTGCAACATTCACATGCGTTCTGTTGGGAATCTGCGAACCTCTCCCCTTCACAAAACAGAGAGTTAGAAATTAAGAAAAGCGGCAAAATCATTTATTCCCACAAGAATTTGTGGGCTGAAAGTGTAATATGTGTGAGGTAGTTTCACCTTTCACCAGGCTCAAGTCTTGAATCTACCGGGAACCACAGAGACGACCGGGGACAAGGCTGAGGATAGATGGGAGGGGAGGGTTGGGGGGTTCTTGTAATAGCCATGTGCACTGTTAATCTATTTCAAAGATCGTAGATACTAAATTTTAGTCATCTGATTCACATTTTAGGGAGCGATTTGTCCCACATCAAAACCATGCCACTGGATCAAATTCCTTCCCACACTCTTTATTACGTGCCTGTAGCACACAGGTGAATTCATTCTGATATTTTCTCGTGATAAATTTTAAATTTGACTAGAAACGACTTGCATTATGGAGGTATTAGGGAAAGCATCTTACATCTTAAGAGGTTTTTCTCAGATTTTCTCAAAATAGAGGAATTTAAAAGCGTCTGGTTTCACATTTCACAGTTCACAAGCTGCTTTTTTTCGAAGTGCCTCAAGTTGTATTCATTGAATTCATCCTTTATTGATGAACAGTACAGGTAAAGTAAAGTAACATGGGACCTTTTGAAGAATTGAAGGCATGGTGAGTCGCTTGCAACTCATTATGAAGCCGCTTTCAAGATTGAAACTTAAGTGGTGGAAGTGAATGCGAGCAGGGGCTGCGTGGGTGTTTGTTTAGTAGAAGTTTCCTTGAATGAAATCAGCCAAGGAAAATGAACCATAGTTATGCTAACTTTCTAATTTAATTATATTTTTCAGTCCTTGTAATTTTGCTCACGTGACTCACCAAACATCTACCAACTATGACCTAACTGGCGAGGTCACCAGTTCCCCTCCGGTGAAGGGAAATCTAGCTCCCAGACCCTCCGTTATTCAATTCGTCGATAAAAACCACAAAGTGGATACTCGGCCAAAGTGCCCTGTTTGTAACCATAAGTTTTCCAAGCTCGGATCCTTACGGGTAAACTGTTGGTTTCATTTTAAACTTGGTTTCATCATCATTATTAGTGGTACCATTATCATTTTCACTCTCCTTTTGAAATTCCTGCCCGTCCTCGTTTTCGTTTATTCTCTCTTTCTCACTCTCATTTAATTTTTTGCTAGAATAAATAGTTTTTTTTTTTTACCGTTTTTCATTTCAATCACAAGCGGGTACTCTGATTAACGATCTTAAACAGGGGGCCTCCACCAAATGAAGACTTCTCTGAACAAAATAACTTTTTTTCAGGTTCACATGCGAATTCACTCTGGTGAGAAACCCTATCAATGTCAGTTTTGCCCCAAGGCCTTTGCTCAATCAGGGAACCTTGCTACGCATGTGCGGATTCACACAGGAGACAAACCATACAAGTGCAATTACTGTGATAAACGTTTTACCCAGTCCTCCGCTCAAAAAAGTCACATAAGTATGCACCTAAGGAGAATGGTAAACTACCGTCAGGCTGGCGTCAATTACATGCTGAATTGAGGATTATAATATTTGTTTAACTTATCATATGGTTGGCCACCATTCACTGAAAGTCTCATGAACGTCATGGCTTAGCAAGAGGACACTCTGGGATGCCTGTGCAGGAAATTGGGTTTAATAGGAAAACGGTGTATGCTAAGGATGACCGAGCGTTTTCTTTTCTTCCTGGATACACAAGATGGAGGAAATCACAAGTAAACAAGGGAAGAAAATGCCAAATTATCGGTGAATAGTCCATTTTACAGTTGTATGCTTGGTTGCCAAGCCTTTGAACAGGAGCGAGGCTGGGGATAACCTTGTTATAATAGAAACATTGCTGCCTTTCACATGTAAATCACTTTGTTATCATGCTAACTAGATAGAGTTCTCCATCATAACAAGGTCATCTTTAGCCTCACTCTGAATCAAAGGCTTGGTAACTAAGTACACAACTGTAAAATGGCCTATTCCTCATGTCTCTGAAAACATTTGATTTTTAAATTAACGTGTGATAAGCAGAAAAAAATCAATCGACTACGTTTCATCCCTACAGACCTGTTTCGTGGTTGTCCACTCATCAGGGGATTTTAATGACAGAATAACGCAGTACCATTGCTTGTATACTATACTAATTAACAGAATTGATTTGGTGCGAAAAGTGTCAAGTCAGCTGTTGCGTAGGAGTGCTTTGTTTCTGTGTTGGTAGGAAGAGACGAGTTCGTTACGTTTGTTGAGTGTAGATAGGTCGGGTCGGCAGATGATCAGGAATTTCTCTTTAAGGCATAGGTTGCATCGTTTGTTTGAGCTGTTGTAGGGCAGGTGTGAAGATAGAATGCGCCAGGTCATGGAAAAGCCGATGTTGTCGTCTTTAAGTATCCAGATGTGTTTATTGAGTTCGGTAGAGTTGCGGTGCTTTGCATGTCGGAACGATAAGGTGTGGTTGTTGTAGGTGGTCTTGAAGTCTTCTGCAGTGAGTCCGATGTAGGAATCCGTCGAGTTGTGAGTTGTTGTCTTTACGTGTGACAGTAGCTTGGTAGATAACAGGTTGTTGTAGGCAGTTTCCGTCTAGCGGGCATGAATTTTTCTGTCGGCAGTTGCATTTCTTGTTATTGTTAGCGGTAGTGTCAGCGGTTGTGTCGGCAGCATTAGTCTTTACGTGGGAAGTCAGGATTCTTTTGTTGTGGTTGTCAATGATTTGTTTTGTATTGTTCATGCAGCTGTAACTGATCTTGATTGTGTTTCTGTTGAAGATTTTGCGAAGCTTATGGTCCTGAGGGAAGTGTTTGTCTATCAGCGCGAGGAATTTATGCCCGATGTTAGTGCCGGTGTTCTTGCTGAAAGGTGCGTGGTACCAGAGGATGATGTTACGTTGACGGTTCTTGCACCTTTGCGTGTGCGTTGGTTCACAGTGAAGTGTGTAGCTGTATCCACTGTCGTCAAGTGTTTTCTGCTAGGCGGGAGCTGCTTGGTCGAAGGAGGCTTTGTTGGATGACAGAAATGATAAGCGTCTGTTGATACCGGCGGGGATGTTTGTGGTGATGGGTGGGTGGTATTAGGCTTTGTGTATGGTTGGTAGGTGTTTTGGCTGAGGTTAAATGTGATGTCTAGGAAGTTGATTACTTGTTTGTTGGCTTCTATGGTGATGCAGAGTCCGTTGGCGTTAAAGATGCGCCATGTCTCTTTCTTGCAGTATCCCGAGGTGTGGCGTAAGTGGTGGCAAGTCCGTCGTCTCGGTATAGTCCAACATTTATGTTAAGATTCTGTAGCTGGGAGAGGAGGAAGTTTCCGACAAGTTCACAAGTCTCAGTGCCGTCGTAGCTGGCCATAGTTACTTCAAATGTAGTGTCACCTTCTTTTTTGCCAGTGTTGATTTTTAAATCATAATATTTTGAATAAAAAAAAAGTTATTTTAAAATATTTTCCTCCTATGAATAATTAGAGTGACTTCTTTTGACTTTTATTGTCAGAATCGCTATCAGGTTTTTTTTTAAAAATTCAGATCCTTAACTTTTCTAGAGGTTTGAGAAAAAGTAGTCCTGATTTTCACAAAAATAGCTGAAACCATGAGAATTCTGATATCTGTTGCCATTTCACGTCGTTTTGCTGATTTCCTTTTAAAACTCTAGGATGCATGAATGAATGGAAATCTAGGATTTGAAATCGGTTTGTGTTTGAAAATTGGATTCCATTTTGTGTTGTGTCTGGTCAGCATTACATCACAAACGACGTCAAAATTTGGTAAGAACAGAAACGTGACATGTGAGTTACACCATTTGTTTTTATATCACAATAAAGCAAAATGCTGAGAATGATGACGTCATCTATGTATCTGTTCTCTAAAAAGACCAACAGTAAGAACCAATCCGAACTGGCGTATCATTTAGCTTATCATATAATTTGGCTTTGTTTTTAACAAAAGTCTAAATCGGTACTATTCTAAATTCGTTTAGCTATATCTGAAATAGTAGAGTAACTTACTGATAATGTATATAGAAATTGATTACAAAACAAATTGGAGGGACGACTTGAGTACACATGTCAAAATAACAAAGAGATAAGAACGATTATTGAACATGTTCACGACGTAACAGGTATTGTGGTAACATGTCTACCGTCAGTAGACAACAATCTGTGGTAACATGTCTACATGTCAGTAGACAACAATCATTCACTTGACTCTGATGATGACTTCCGCACAGGTTGTCGAAACGTCAGTCACTACCACCGACAACAGTCCTTCTCAGGACTACACTCACCCGGACGATCAGACTATACCTTGACGAGCTATAAATTGTCCAGAAATTCCTTTATACGCGTCTATATCTCTAGGAATCCTCTCTGAATAGAAAAACAATAGCATTTTGCTGCTGGTTCTTCCAGATAAACCAAATTCTCATTAACGAATTTCTATCGTTTTAATATTTAGAGAGGATTTTCTAGGCCCACAAAAGAGCTGTAGCTTTGACACTTTCACACAATACACAGCTAATCACGCTCTTTTCAACGAGCTCTAAATTGTTTAGGAATTCCTTCATACGCGTCTTTATCTCCACGAATTCTCTCTGAATAGCAAAACAATAGCATTTTACTGCTGGTTCATACTGATAAACCAAAAGCTCATAAACGAATTTCTAGTGTTTTAATATTTAGACAGGATTTTCTCGGCCCACAAAAGAGCTGTAGCTTTGACACTTGCATACAATACACAGCTAATCACGCTCTTTTTAACGAGCCATTAACTATCCAAGAATTTCTTTATATGCGTCTACATCTGTAAGAATCCTCTATGAATGGCAAAACAATAGCATTTTACTGCTGGTTCATACTGATAAACCAAAAGCTCATAAACGAATTTCTAGTGTTTTAATATTTAGACAGGATTTTCTCGGCCCACAAAAGAGCTGTAGCTTTGACACTTGCATACAATACACAGCTAATCACGCTCTTTTTAACGAGCCATTAACTATCCAAGAATTTCTTTATATGCGTCTACATCTGTAAGAATCCTCTATGAATGGCAAAACAATAGCATTTTACTGCTGGTTCTTCCTGATAAACCAAAAGCTCATTAACGAATCTCTATCGTATTAATATTTAGAGAGGATTCTTTCGACCCACAAAATAGCTGTAGCTTTAACACTTGTACACAATACACAGCTAATCACGCTCTTTAACACTTGTACACAATACACAGCTAATCACGCTCTTTTTAACCACCAGTCCTCTATGAATAGCAAAACAATAGCATTTTGTTGCTGCTTCTTTCAGATAAACCAACAGCTCATAAACGAATTTCTATTGTTTAAATATTCAGACAGGATTTTCTCGGCCCGCAAAAGCGCTTTACCTTTGACACTCGCACACAATACACAGCTAATAACATTGTTTTCAACGAGCTAGAAACTGTCCAGGAACTCGTTTATTTGCGTCTATATCTCGAAGAATCTTCTATGAAGAGCAAAACAATAGCATTTTGCTGCTGGCTCTTCCAGATAAACCAAAAGCTCATTAACGAATTTCTATTGTTTTAATATTTAGACAGGATTTTCTCGGCCCACAAAAGAGCTGCAGCTTTGACACTCGCACACAAGACACAGCTAATCACGATCTTTGTAACGAGCCATTAACTATCCAGGAATTTCTTTATATGCGTCTATATCTCTACGAATCCTCTATGAATAGGAAAACAATAGCATTTTGCTGTTGGCTCTTCCAGATAAACCAAAACCTTATTAACGAATTTCGATTGTTTTAATATTCAGAGAGGATTCTCGCGCCCCATAAGAGCTGTAGCCTTGACACTTGCACACAATGCACAGCTAGCTAGTCACGCTCTTTCTAAAGGGCTATAAATTGTCCAGGAATTCCTTTATATGTGTCCATTTCTCTGGGAATCCTCTCTGGGTAGAAAAACAACAGCAGTTTGGTGCTGGTTCTTCCAGATAAACCAAAAGTTCATTAACGAATTTCTATCCTTTTAATATTTAGAGAGAATTCTCTCGGCCCACAAAGGAGCTGTAGCTTTGTGACTCTCACACAATACACAGTTAATAATTACTGTCTTTTTAAAGGGTTATTAATTGTCCAGAACGTCTCCTTTTTTGCAGATATATAAAGACATGAACAAAATTCTCCTATTTTGATATTCAGAGAGGACTTTCTCGGCCCTCAAAAGAGCTGTAGCTTTGACACTTGCACACAAAGCACGGCTAATCACGCTCTTTCCAACAAGCTTTGTTTTGATATTCAGAGAAGATTTTTTCGGCCCACAAAAGAACTGTAGCCTTGACACTTACACATAACACACTGCTAATCACGCCCTTTTAACAAGCTATAAATTTCCCAGGAATTCCTCTTTTTGGAGTTGAAAGGTCGTTTGAGTTAGTGGCTCTTCCAGATTGACCAAAAGGTCATTAGTGAATTTGTCGTTTCAGCATTAATGCGTTTATATCTCTGCGAAGAAAGGGAATTCGTGGACAATTTATAGCTCTTTAAAAAGAGCATGATTAGCTGTGTATTGCGCACAGTTGTTAAAGCTACAGCTCATTTGTGAGCCGAAAACATCCCCTCTGAATATTCAAACAATAGCATTTGGTTAATGAATTAGAAAACTTGTCTTAGCTAGTGGTTCCTCCACGTTACGAAAAGCTCATTAACGAGTTTCTATTATATCAATATTCATGCGAAAAAGAGGAGTTCTGGAATATTGATTAGCGCATAAAGCGTGTGATTAGCTGTGTACTGGGTTCAAGTGTCAAAAATTCCCTCTGAATATTGAAACGATAGAATCTTGTCAATAAGTTGTAAGGGAAGGTTTTATCTCATGGTTCATTCAAGTCTCTAAAAGCTCATTAACGAATTTCTTTTGTTTTAATATTCATGCATTCATATCTCCAGAAAAAGAAGGAAATCAGGGACAAAGTTACAGGTCTTACCAGTTGCCAAAAGTTAGTTTACAGATTTGAATTGTTTCACTATTCAAGCGGTTATATCTGCATGCAAGGAAGGAATAGTATGATCAGGTCTGTCTTGTGTACAAGTGTCGAAGTTATGGCTCTTTTGTAGGCCGAGAAAATCTCCTCTGAATATTGAAACAATGGAACTCTGCTAATGAGGTAGGAAATGAAGAAGAGAAAGCGGACCCAGGAAGCTCATTTGCAAATTTCCGTTGATTCAATATCAATGCAGTTATATCTTTGCGAAAGAAAGATTTTAGAAACAAGTAATATCGAATTTAAAAGAGCGTGTTAGGCAGCTATTCGATGGGGGAGAAAATCTCCGAATACTGAAACGATATCTTGAAAACTAGGGTTAGCTCGTTCACTCGAAAAACAGTTTAATCAATTGCAATTAGTTGTAGCTCATGAGAAAAATTCACGTACTATTTTAATGTCGCGTTAGATGGAGCATGATGAGGTAACTGCTGTGTTTAAGTTTCAAATATCGAGTTTATTACAAATAACAAAGCTTTACAAAAATAGAATTATCATCAATCATCAAAGCGCCTTAAATAAATAAATAAAACGTCTATAAAAAATCAAATCTATTTTGTAAACGAAAACAGAAGCCCTACATTGCAAGCTCTATTTGTTTCTTCATAAAATTCTATGGGAGCCTGTGGTCCTATACTTCACGAAACTTATTGATTATCACCTACAATGAAAATACCGCAGTAAACAGTTCTTTTGTCCTAAAGTGAAGTGTTAAACTATAAATATAGAACACTGATATGTTTCATTGTAATAAATACATTGTTTGATGCGATCAAAATTTTCATCACGCTGAAGTAATTCTATTTTTGTACCAAGATTATGTACGGTTCGTTGATCAATGGAAAGATTGCTAAAAAATCACTACATGTGCTGACTATTCAAAGCGTTAAGTTCCTTAGTTTTCCTCTTGATCTCGTCCTCCAGATAATCGACTTTCTTCAAGAGGTTGTTCTTATGTAGTTCAGCATTTGTCAGCTGCTGAGTGACGGCTGACAATCTCTCCTCAGGTACGTTGTTATCCTCCTCCATTTGATTGACAGCAGTGTTCAGTTCCGACTCCGTTTTCATGACTTGGGCCAGTTCAGTGTTTAGAGTGTCTACTTTTCCTTCCAGGTTGTTTATTTGCCGTTGAAGAAGTTCTTTTGGGGATTTTAATCCGGTTTTGACACCAAGAGGTCGGGACTTCGGTCTTAAGTTAAGTAAAGAAAAAGGGTTTTAACATAATGCCTTTAAATGTCACAACATGCGCTTTTGGTTTTCCTTTTTCACCAACTTGAAGTGCCATAGAGCACTTATTCATTTTGTTTTTGTTCACTCTTTAATAACCGATACTTGAGAACGATTACCCACTTGTTTTCAATTCTCCTCACAGTACACAAAAGCTTGAACTGTAACAACTCACCTTTGTTCGTCCTCGGTTTTCTCTCCTCTAAGTTCTTTCAGCCTCGTCATGGCGAATTCTTCTTTCCTTGACGATGGAGCATGCGCAGATGAGAGGTACTCCTTTAGTTTGGCACGGGTCAGGAAAGCGTTCTTACGCGCCAGACGCTCTGTTATTCCCTGAGAGAAAATTTAAGGCAAGTCGTTATTGGCGAAATAAAAACATTAGTCGAAAGAATTATCAGACTAAGCTGGCAATACCCTCGCAATTGTCTTTTCGCTGCTTACCTGCACAGAGAAATCCGCATCGACTGGGCTCGACACTTTGATGTCCACCAGTTCTCCAACCACATTCACTCGCTCGGTCATGGATCTCGTAGTCTTAAATGCCGTCTCCAGGGGATTGGGACTAGACCTAGTCCCCGCTAGGCCCTGGGCGGTCGGTGTATTGCGAGACCGTGCAAAGAACAGGTCTTGACAACAAAGACGGAAGGCCTGAGAATTTAAAAAAAAAAACGATTAACAAACCCGACATGAAGAACGGGTGCCCGGCACTACAATACTACCACTGAGAAAGGAGACAAAGGGACGATATGAACTGAAAAAAAAAATGTTCATTTGTGGAGGAAAATGAATGCCATCGTCCACACGGTTTATGAGTGAAGAAATTACAGCTCATATTAAGTGCTTAAAATTGACAAGTGGTTAACTTTGGTTCGTTAGTTAAGATCATCTCTCTTGTTGCTGCCACAAGAAACTTAGCACCTTACAGAATTCCTAGAGGAATTCATATACCACTTTTTACCGTCATCATAGTTATTGAAGGTAAAATGTACCATACATTTATCATAAATTTTTTACAGATTTCATACGATGTCTAATAGCTTTCTAATAATCTTAAACTCACTCATCAAAAGAAGTCTTCTAGTGCTATGTTTGGACTAATTGCATGAGCACAAAAAGAAATTGTGTATCTTTGATTTTTTTTTGGCTGGCATGATAACTAGTTACTACTACAAATTTTACAATCATAAGAAGCCAAAAAAGTACCTTATAGAATTCCCTGAGAAAGAGTGGGTTCTGATCATCCACAAGATCTTCAATCTTGATGTGCGCCAGACAGTGCATGATCACAACCAGGAAATCTCCGACAGACTCCATCCGCTCCTGCCTCACGAACAACACCCGCCGCGCATGCTCATAGAAGAAGGAGTTTCGGAAGGCATTCCTTTCGTAGTTATTTTGGGGCAAATTGGATGCGAGCAGTAAAGTAACTTCAGGTGCGTCCATTGCTTTGTGTAACATCTGTGTAATGAAGACTCCAAAGCGATACACCACAAAGTTAGCAGGACTGAGGTCATTAATATCCACTGGGACCAAATCACCTCGACACAACCATTGCGCGTCTTTGATGTCGATATACGGTCGTCCGCCTTTAGCCCCAGCTACTCCTCCCTCACCGATGTTATTTTTCAGCATATTTTCAATTTCATCGACGCTGTCGAATATTGGTGAACCAATCAGCATCGAAACCCAGTCTTGCTCTGAAACGCCCGCAGGCAGTCCAGCGGTTATAACAGGCTGACCATCTGCTGATGACATAAGCAGACTTTCAGTGGTGGTTAGGTCTTCTGTAAATAAGAGAGAAGGAAAAAAAAGAGACAATTAATTGGAATTCGAAAAATAAAGACATTCACCCTGTTAGAGTTTCGCACCGCCAAAACGCTTGTAATAAAGATGTATGTAATCAGCGATAACTAAAGTTTCCATTAAGTCGAAGTGAAACTCGACCTCGTCTTGATGATGAGTCTTACATCTCGACCTCGTTTTGATGATGAGTCTTACATCCGGACAACAATCAAAGCTGCGGTACACTACCAGAAATGTAGGTTACCTGTATCTCGCCGATTGACACCGGATTCATAATGACAACTAAAGACACTACCACATTACTAAATGTTACCTGTGCTTCCCTCTCGTGTCTCTGATGGAGCCAAGGGTGTAGTTGGGGTGCTTGCCTTCAGCCGCTCCGCCTCTTGTTTCTGTAGCTCGGTCATTTCTTGTCTCTCTTTCTTTTCAGCAGCCTCTGTCTCAATCTTTGCAGCCGCTTTAATTTTCTGCATCTCTGCATCTTTTTTCTTCTTTCGCCTGGCTTCAAGTTTCTCGCGAAGCGAAGCTTTCGTTCTCTCTTGTTCTTTTTTAAGGTTTTCTTCAAATTTAGCCATGTTGGCCGCGTGTTCTTTCATTAGTTTCTGAATAACAAATTGCGCTAAAATCAATCGCCATCAAAATGAATAAATAAGCAGAAAAGCTTGTCACGTAAGGAAGGGCGGGCGGGCAGGTAGACAGATAGTTAAAGAGGGTCTCTTCCCGCTTACCTCTTTTTGTTCCTCGGTCATTCCTCGTTGAGCCATGGCCAGTTCTTTAGCAGCTTCACTCTCCTGTGCTGCTTTCGCTCTCTTTGCAGCACGCTCGGCCTCCCGCTCTGCTAGCCTCAGTTCCTCTCGTTCTCGCTCTTTCTCTAGCTCAGCTTCAAGACGCCTGGAGGATAATTACAAAGACGAAATTACTTTCAAAGTAATGAGTTTTTATGGTTGGAATTATCCTTGCACGATGAAACAACAAAAAAAATTACAAGTTATTTTACAGAAGCGCTTCTCCTTACTTTATTTCGTCATCCATCTTTCTTTTCTGTTCATCACTCTGCTGTTGTCTTTCCGCCTTTATCTTGTCGATTTTCTCGGCCATTTCAAACATAGTTTGTTCTCGGTATTCTTTGGCTGCCTGTGAAGCGCGTTCGGCTTCTTCGTTGTAGTTGTTGATGAGTTCCTTAAAGACACAAAATAGTCACCGTTCAGTTCACTTATTACAAAGCACTTCAGCTTATTCAAATTCTCACGGGGAAAGTGGTTTAACATGACGTCTGGATTTCTGGACGATATTGTAGTGCATGATGAGCATTAATTAAGCCTACTTGTGCTTCAAGATAAAACGCCTGTGTGAAACAAGTAACAGAACAGCTAGTTTGACATGTTCTTATTAGTTTAACAAGTTGCAAGAACGATGGCGCACCTCTTCTGAAGATAGCTCACTCATTGTGCCCGCGAGCTCTAGCAGTTGTCTTTCTCTAAGTTCCAACCTGGCATGAGCATGTTTCACGTCAAGAGAGGGCAGGGTATCTAGTTCGGCCTGTGCGACTTTCTCTTGTGTCTCTGCGTCGAACTGTGCCAGTTGTTTCTGCAGGAAGAGCAGACATTAGTGGATAAAATACACAAAAATAACGCCTGATTATCAAATCGATGATGAAATTTCGCATGATGTGCAAAACTCGAGGAGATGGGAAATTTCATAATTGGAGGTCCATTCCACTAAATACACGAAATAAATTTACTTTTATTCCAGTAATTCTTTCAGCGAATTTATCGTACTATAAAACAACTCATGGACGAAACGTTTTGCAATTAACATAAGTAGCTAATATAGTATAATGTGGACCTTTTGGATAACACTGCATAATGTGACTAGTAAGAAAGAAACATCTTAAATACAATGGGAGAGGATTTATAAAGCCGATTAAAAGAAGATAAATGTCAAATTATCAGCAAAATCAAACTGCGCTTTACCTTCTGTTTTAATTTCAACTCCGCTTTCAACTGAGAAAGTTCAGCTGTGCTCATCGAGTTTGACTTGGAAATCAACTCCATTAATTCCTGAAGGTGAAACCATGTAATAAAGTATTAAAAGAAAATATTATATGACAGTAGAAAGAACATTAAATCAAATTAAACAGGATATTTTTGAAGTTACCAAGCCTTTAGAGGATTTTAAACGTGGAAGGCTTTTCGGTGCCAAAGACTTGAAATATCAGCCGGTAAAATGTCCAGCCATTATTTTGAACCATGTTTTACCTTCTCTTGGTCTGCTATTAGTTCTTCTCTCTCTGTTTGGCGTGTTTCAGCCATGCGAGCCCGCGCTTCTGCCTTGGCAGCGTCGATCTCTCTATTAAACTGTTCTTCAAGTTGTACTCTTTCTTGTATGTGTCTTTGTTGCAACACTTGGTATATTGTGTTTCCAGCCCGTTCACTGTCCAGATTTTGTACCGTATCTGCCAATGCTGTCTTCTGGGCGTCACGAATCTAAAGAAAGTAAATAACTATTTTAAAAAACTGTTCTACCGTTCTTTAAAAATGCAGAACTTGCATGCGTAGGAGGAATACGTGCAACTCGTTCTGTTTCGTACAGCCGGACGCTTGTAATTGCTTATCATCTCAGCAAAACGTTTCTCCAGTAATACATTTGCTTAGTTTCGCCTTATGTTTTGAATGAAAAGTCTGATTCCTGTAACTGCTTTTAAATTTTACGCTACCTTGCAACATGTTCCTTACTGCTATGTAGCGCGGCAGGGCTCTGTTTAAGTCATGAACAGAACAAGAAAATATTCACACACCTTATCCTCTTGAACTCGTTGCCTTTCACTTTGCTGGTTTATCAGTGTCTTTGCCATTTCAGCCTGGTGTTTTTGTTCCAAGGCAGCAGCTTTGCGTCTCTTTCGCTCAGCAATCTTGTCACTGAGCGAGTTCATCTGCCGCTGTTTCTCCACATCCATGCTGCGTGACAACATCTCCAGCTCTTGCTTGTGTTGCTCCAGTAACATATCAGCCTGGTCCTTTGATAGTTCGTTACGCTTGCGTGACATCTCTTTCGCGAAAGTCTCCTTTTTGGCTTCAAGTAGCTGTAAATATACAGATTGGCATGGCATGTATTAAAACAAGTTTAACTAATATTTCCACCCTGCTAAAGGTAAATACGAAGAATGATGTTCAATTGAAATTACAAGAATATCGTCAAATGATCTCCTGTCACCCTTAGACTTCAAGAAACAGTAGTACATAACCTTTGATGTGGTGGACTAGCAGACTTTAAGATCTGTCAGCGGTTTGCAGGAGGGGGGAAAGGGGGTTCAGCGAGTCTTGCCCTGCTAGATGGGGTGCTATAGTATCACAGCCTCCCTACCCCACCCCCTCTTGTTCTTGGCCAGGCTTCCCTGACGGTTCACTGGTACCAAATTATACTGCTGGACGGAGAGAGGTAACGTGCGAGATAAGCGTCTCGCCCAAGAACACAACACAGTAACTCGGTCAGGACTTGTCCACGGAGCTCTAGATGCAGAGTCCTGGGCGCTAACACTAACGCTGGCGTTTGAAAGACAACACTGCGAATGAAGGGTTTACAGAATAAAGGGTGGATCGATTGATCGAGGAATTGTATACCTTCTGTTTCTGTTCTTCAATCTGATCTGCGACTTGATTCCCTGCATCCTGTTGTGCAGCTTGCAGTTCTTTCTCCATGTTGATCAACTCTTCAGCCTGCTTTACTTCCAGAGCAGTTTGTTCTTCGATTTGTTTATCAGCAAGTTTCTCCAGCTCTTGACTAAGGTCACCAGCTACCTGAGCCTCCGCTGCCTCCAGCACTTGCACAGCGGCATCGTCCCCGGATAATTTAGCCTATAGGGAAAGAGGTTCCAATGAATAGAATTTTCCCTTGTTCTTCTTACGATAACAAATCAGAGAAAGGGATAAAGGCGCCAGTTTTCATAAAAGCTTTCTTTCCATCTTCGAGTTTTCCGGGTTAGGTATTTCATTTGATATTACTTCTTCAATTCTTGAACTTCCCAATACAACATTTTTGTATCATTTCATATCAAAATAAACAAAAACACTTCTCACAAGTCCTTCCAGTTCACGCTCGCTGTTTCATTGTTATAGCAGGGAAGATACTGTTTCTTACACTTAATAAAACTCTGGAACACGGGGTTCACAAATATAAATGTCAGATTTTTCATTCTGATTACCTGTTTCTTGCTCATTTCTTTCAGTTCTTTCTTCATAGCAGTTTCCTTGTTCATTTGTTCCTTCTGACGTCTTCGTGCAGCCAGTTTAGCGGCCAGAACAGCCCGGCTATGTCTCTGTAGATCGTTGTATCGCTCTCTCATCTCTTCAGCTTCCACCATGTACCTCTCCACTATTTGTTGCTGTTCTTCTTCAGACATTTTAGTTCCCTTCAATAGGTCTTGCACAACCTTATGATTAAGATGACAGACCAACAAATCAGATAAGCATGTAACATATTCAACGTGACATTTAAAAGCGAAGTGAGCGAGTTCACGCATAATGGGCGACAGCTGGGAGAAATCATTGGAAAGAAGAAAGAGAACAGACACCAATGACGCGCAAATCGGTTGGCAAGTGAGGCATTCAACAAGTTCAAACCTGTTTTCGTTTCTTGTCTTCTTGTTCAGCCTCCACCTCGGCCAAAACTGCTATCAGAGCGCCTTGTTCTCTCAATACGTCTGCATTCTCTCGTTTCCGCAGGGCTTCCAGGATCTCTGCTTCCTCAGGGGACCCAGGTGCCACATGTTTGAGCTCTTCTTTAAGTTCCTCCTCAGTCCTCTTGGAACGTTTACGATCTTTTCGTTCTTTCATCTTTTCTTTCATGTTGACTCTCCTAGAAGCAGCTCGCGAGTGAAGCTAGTGCGTAATAACATTCAAATATGTTAGTTTTCTTCTCAGTTGTAATCTAAGTAGAGGCGTAACTTACAAACAGCACTCCAAAGTCTTATGACATTTGATACATTTCTGTAACTAAAAATCTATTTTTCCATATTCAAGTCTCCTGCGCCAGTGAGGGCGCTTGTAAAATTGCTGACCTTAGCAGTAGCTACAATTAACAAATGGTAAACACCACAGCGTACACTATTGAGTTATGGATGCATGCGGGAGGTTGCTAAGCACGAAAGAAGCGTAAGAGTCGCTCGAGGCGATAGCTGAGAGCGACTCTAGCTTCTTGAGTGCTTAGCAAACCTCCCAAGTGCATCCATAACTCAATAGTGTACGGTGTGGTGTTTACCATTTGTTTTATAACATAACATTGATACATTGTAGCTAAAGAGTTCCCTTTTATTTAACAAATCTTACGTGACCAGAAAAAACAAGCGCGGGCGGAAAAATAGTCTTTGCATTTGCTCACGTCAGCAGCGTACACCCATGGGCAAATGGGGGACGCTAAATTGACCAATCAGAGCGCGCGCTTTACTTTGGTTATGTTATAATGCCCGTTATGTGCGGTTACCTAGTCAGTGGCATAGTTCTTTGCGAGTCTAAATTGTGAAGCTTCCGTCAGGTATATGGAGGGGAGGAGTATGTCGATCCGGATGGGGATTCAACTTCCCTTACTTTGTCTAATCAATCTAGCGATAAACGATTAATAATCTGTTCATTTACTTAGCAAATGGACAGTGGTTCAGCTTTGTTTATATTCTTATCGACAACAATTTTTGACCACTGTGATGACGAATATCGTTGTCGATAAGAATACAGACCACGCTAAAACCACAGTCGATTTTTATTTTATCACAATATCAACGTCAAATAAAACGGTTCTTTTAGTGCGTGACACAGAGTGACACGCTGACGCGAGCAGCGTTGTCTGCACTCTTATCGACAACAGCAAATTGACCAATCAGATCGCGACATTACTGGCAATTATGGTAAAAGGATTAATCTAAATACACTCTATATCGTGTGTTACACATGAAACTCAAATTTCTTACCTCTCGCACTTCTTCAAAAGCTTCCTCGATCTCTTCTGGAGCAAGTGATAAATTCATGGATTTCACTCGTGCTTCCATCTCCTTATCAAATTCCGCTCGTCTGCCGGACTCCATCTCCTCTCGTTCACGTTCACTTTCTTGTTCGTAGGCAAGTGCCAGTTCAGCCAATAGCTTCTCTTGCTGCTGAGCCAATAAGATCAGACCTCTCTCCAGCTCATCCTCATCCGGGAGATCAAGATCGATGACGTCAATAACCCCAGCAATGCGAGCTTCTTCCTTATGACGACTACGAACAAAAACGAAGATTTAATCTTCTATGAGAAGAGAACATGACACTTGACATATTGAATGAAATGTTGTAGGTGGCTGCTCTGAAAACCGCTGAGGACTAGGTATGTATGGTATTGAAATTTATGTGTACATCAGACGGTTTGTGCCCCCACTACAGAAATGGGCAAACAGTAAAGGAAAAAATGAACCATAGTCACGATAAAATAGTTTATTAACAACAGACTCACATGGCACTGAACGACCTCCTGCACTGCTTGATAATCAAGAGAAAATATTGGTCTCCTAACTTTCTCTTGCTAAAGCTATGACTAAGTTGTTACTTGACGGAAAACCAAGAGAGAAACAACAAATGATTGTAGTACATACTTGTAAAGCTCTTTCTTGCGTCGTACTCGCTCTTCTTTCAAAAGTTTTCTAACGTCCCTCAGTTTCCTCTGTTTCTGTTGTTCAATATCTTCCTGTACCTTACTCATTTTTTCTGAGTATTCCCGTACGAGAGCTTCTTTCTCTTCTTCGCTTTGTGCCCGTCGTAGTTTTTCCCTAAGTTCTCCCTGAAATTGGTCAAAAGCAAACACGTTCAAGTCTTGTACTGGCCAAGTGATAAAATACCAGCCTGCAGTTTTGGCCTTTTTATGCGTATTCAGCCAATGCGAGGCGGGGCACGCAGTGTTCCGCGTCCTCCTCTCGCCTGTGACTCGCTCTTCGTGTCCTACGCACACTCGACTGACTCGCCTATTTTGCAGGGTACGAAAGATCCTGGTATAAACCAACCGCTCTCTGTTATTTTCTATTTTCTAACCGATACTAAAAAATCTATTCAGCGATATAATTCTACAACGACCTTTTACCTGTAACTCAGTCACGGCCTTGCCTTTCTTCTCTTCATACGAAGTTATAACCTCAGAGATGATTTTGATTTCGTTTGAGCGAAGTTCATTCTCTAACTGAGCACATTCCAGAGTGTGTTTTTCCATCAGGTTCTTGCTGATTTCCTTTCTCTTTGCCTCTGTCAAGCCACCTGATGCGGCGATCTCCGCAATATTCATTGCTTCGCTGCTGTATTTTTGCCCCATTTGATCAACTTCTACTGTTGAGAGAATTTCCCCTGTCGAGAAGACAGCGCTTGACTGACGCTGGAGGCCTGGGGCTAGAGTAATACCAGCAGCTTTTTGAGTTTGTTCAGAAGCGACACCAGGCTGGCTTATCACCACAGTTGGAGCTGAGGAAAATAGAGAATTATTCATCAAAAATTAAGAAATCTTCGATAAGGTGCCTAAATATCATAACAAAACAAAATTTTGCTCGAAGTACATAAGTACAGATCCCAGAAATTAGACCATGAAGACAAACACAGACAAGACTGAGGAAATACCACATGGATAACAAACATGGATTGTAAATTGCTTTTGTTTGGCAACTGGTAAGAATTGTGATTTGTTCACATACCAACGCTAGTGCCTCGTTCCAACACAGTACTTGAGTTGATGACGTCAAATTTAGCGCCGCCACCGAGTACAGAATATCCGCCTCCAACAACTTGACCAGCGGAGTTCATCAACACTGGCATGCCCTCCTGTAAAAGGCGGATGAGGCGCTGAAGAAGAGGCAAAAGCTCCCGATTGGCTTCGGGTAGCGGAAGATCATCTCCGTATATTCCCTGCAGTGTGACTTCGTATTCGCCCGCGATGATTGCACCTCCCGTCAAGACAAGCTAGAATATGAAATAAGTACAAGTTGAAAATTACCGAGTTAAAACGACACAACTGGCAATTGAATTAGTTTTAGTAAACAGCGTGAGTAACCTTGGCTTCCAATGCAGAAATCTCGGCTTTATTCCTGACGTATTCTAGTCCCGAGTGCTCCTCGTCCAGCTGTTCCGTGCGGCTCTGGAGCTGATCTTTTAGTTCGCCACGTAACCTGGCCTTTGCTTGCTGGAAGCGATCAGTCACGGCAGCTTCTGCTTCGGGATTTAATGCACCCTGGTAAAAATGAAAAGAAAAGAAATTAAATAAGATAAAAAGAGATGAGAGGAAAAATTACAGATGTGGAAAGATGACAAGAGATGAGATGAACCAGAGAGAAATAAAAGGAATCATTAATCTGAGGTGAGATGTCAGTAATGGATTCACTTTAAGCATTTCTGATTTCCTTTAGAATATTTGTGATTTTCCGTACCTGAAGTTCTTCCATTCTGTTGTTATACTTCGTCTCTTCGGTTCGCAATTTATCAAAGAAGCGGTTGATTGCGTCAGCAAAGCGTTTGTGAGCATTGTTGTGTCCGTCTTCCTTTTGTCTTTCCAAAGCGTCAAACATTGTCAGCACAGCCACAACATCTGGCGGCAAACCAGCAGCGTGGTCGACTGAAGCTTCGCTACGTCGCTGCACTTCACGGCGTGCCGCATCAGCCAAGGTCACGGTTTCTACGGAAACAAAGTAAATAATCGTAAGCGATGACACCTGATTCCGAACAGTTATCTCACCACGATAATCATTAAAAACAGTTCCACGATATAGATTATCTAAGTATTGATAATTGTCACCTCCGAAACAAGGAGGTTTGTGCTTTCAGTGAATCAACTTTTTTACTTACCTTCCTGAATGTTTTCCAGTTGTTCCTGCACACGATGAGCTGTCACGTGTTCATCTTCCAGCAGCTGGCGGCAAAGATTGGACTCCACTTCCGTGAGCTCAGCTTCACGGTGTCGCTGACGACGCCAAAAACTGCGCCGGCCAGCGAGTTCCTCTTCAAGAAGAGCCACCTACAAAAAGGTATCAAAGGTTAGATGTGCTCATTTAAAACACTATCCACAGACAATGAAGACTTACCGAACCAGGGGGCGGGCGCCGCTTTCTGTGTGTACTAGAGGAAAGCGTGACAGGTTCTGTCACGCCAAACTCTTGGTTCATCTTCACGCCACATATGGTGGACAGTGAACCAGTCACTGGATCCACAGCCTTCTCTCCTATCATGATAGCAACCAACCCCTCCCCACCAGGGTCCTCCAGGGAGCCTCCTAGGGGAATAATGGTGTCCGTCTCGTGGTTTTTGTCGATGCCAAGGATTGGGACCTCGAGGTCCATTCCTGATGGGTCCCTCATAGTTGTACCTATGAGTATAGGAAGCAGCTGACCAGTGGCTGAGAATTCGTACATTCCTGGGCTGCCACCACTCTCTGCCAAAAGAGAGCAGCGCTCCTCGCGGCGCATAATGTCATGAACACTTCTCAAAAGATACGTCATGACCTTGGAGCGTCCCCGCTGAAGATCCTTCTGAGCAGTCTCCAGCATGCTTAGCTCATGACGGCCATCCGATTCATCTGGACCAGTCACAGCATCTTTCAGATCCTGCAGAGCTTCTAGAACGCGGAATTCATAATAGAGTTCACCAACGTCTAACACATACTGATAGCCTCCACCCATTGGTTCCAGTTCCCTCTCCTCTCCATCATCCACAAGCCTGGCACCAGTTACTTTCAGTGGCCTTCCTGCCAGAGGCTCTGTGAACGAGTCACTGAGCAGCAGTGGGATCTCATCGCCTCTGTCCAAATCCCCTGGGGTACCACCCAGGGGAATGACACTGCCTGTCCTTGGGTCAATGGTGACCGCTACAATGGGGGCTGGGCGACCTGAGTTGGGATCCAGCATCATCGAACCAATCTCTATGGCAACTGGGAGACCTGTTACTGGGTCGTCATGACAGCCACCGACTGGATAAGCATTACCTAAAAGTTTATCATATTAAAGGTTAATTAACTTCGTTGTAAATAATGGCAGAAACATTTATTAATTCCAATAGCTTCCTTCAAGCGATTTAATTTAAAAGTTTCACTTATTCAACCTCAAATTTTTCTCATATCGGCTTTAACTTCACAGCGGCTTTAAAACACTAAGAACTTCGCTGACACTTTTTAGTATGTATGACCACTCCGCAGAGTCAGGTTCAAGAAAACCGGAGGACGAAGTCACAGCCCATTACACAGTGCATAATCGAGTCCAAAATTTCATGTCACCGTAAAAGTATTCTAGTTTTGTAACTTACCTGTCTCTGGATGAATAGTCATTCCTAAAATCGGAACAGGAAGACCAGTCCTTCCACAAATCATTCTCCCATTCAGCCGCATGTCTCCTTTCTTCTCTACTGGTATGAGAGTCAACTTCACTGGGACCCCTGTCTGGGGATTGTTTGGGTATGGTACAAACGGAATAAGAGCTTCTGCTGATGTGGCTGCGTCTGCATTATTGCTATCAGCGGTGAATGAGAGGCGAGATGCAAGCGGGTCATAGGCGACATTTCCCTCGATGGGCATGACACGCCCGCTCTTTGGATGAACGAAAAAGTACTGCGGGACGGGAATATTTGTTAAGTTGTCAGCCAATAACATATTAGCTGTCGTAGGGTTGGGAATCATCAGTCCCGTATGTGGGTCATGTGATATCATATCAGTGGCTTGAATGCCTCCATCGGCGTTAAACAAGTAACTCATGCTCAGGATCTCTCCTTCAATGGTACACAGCCTCGCTCCAGTGTCTTGTCCGAGTAACGCCCAGGTTCCTCGTCGCTGGCATTCGCTGGTTATTTCTACGTTCAACCGCTGAATGATTGCATCAACACGACTTCCAATCCTTCGGGAAAAACAGTCACACACAGCATGAGGACGAGGTTACAGAAACTCCTGCAGAATAACGACTCGACTGTTTTCTCACGAATAAAATTACCACACAAGTGGCAAGTTCCAAGTATTGTTTACAATTACCTGTGTTCTAACTGGTCGTTGAAGTCTCCTGCCATATCACCCTTGCCTTGCTTTTCACTGTAACCCTTCAGGATACGAATCGCTTCACGCAAAGATGAATCAAACGCTATTAAGTGTGCCTCTCTTGCTTCCTCGTCTTCTTCCAGAATTGTTTTCTGCCGCTGTAAGATCTGCTGAAAATTGAAACCAAGCTCCTTCCTTCTCTCAAGTTCAGCTTCAAGCTAGAAAAAAAAAAAAAAAAAAAAAAAAAAAAAAAAAAAAAAAAAAACAGAGCTCGTGTTATTGTGGTATTTAAATTTTTAGACGAACCTAGTCGTAAGTATGACAAAATACTCCTACAGCCGCTTTCGTGGCGAAATGTCTATTTGCGACTGGAATTGAAAGAAAATTCACTTAAACAAACTTTTTTTATAACGCCACTTAACTTCCGGAAACCATCGCAATGACTAGTAACTGAACATTAACCATGATGGGTCCCATAGGGGTCAATCTTTACCTCTCCTTTCTTGGCCTCAAACATTCTCAAGTCTTCCGGTGTTGCCATGGCAGCCCGACCTTTAAGATTGAGTTTGGCGATCCATAATCCCTTAAGAGACTCTGTCTGTTGGTTGATCTTCTGGTAAAGTTGTTTTGCCTAAAATATTAAAATGATTAATGAGAAACTAGTCATAAAATCAGAGAAATTTTCAACCTGTTATTGTGTTATCTCAGTGACATCAAATGATAAATCAGCTGTATGATTTAGCTCGCTCGTTATCAAACGTAAAACGTTTTGCGCTAAGATATACTAGCTCGATGCTTCCATCATTTTTTAATTGAAACTAAGTTTAACTGTATGAAAATAGTTTCGTTACTGTGAAACTCAGACCATCGTGAACATCAAGTATTCATAAAACGTTGCTGTGTTACGAGGATCAAGTCATTCAGCCGCCAGAAAGATGAACTACAAACAGCAAGCCAGTGGTAATTGTTTGCAGTTTTGATATTTTCTTACAGTGACGCAACCAGTCTTTAAACTAATCCATTACGTTCCTTACACCAGTTGCTGTAAATCTGTCGAGCAAGTGAACACTATTTAGACCTCTCTTAATTTTGGAAAAAATGAGAACACTTGTTACCTGATCCTTTTGTCTGGCTATGGCTGCTGTTACTTCCCTGGACTGTTTAGCTAAAATGCCATACAATCTCCCGGATGTAAAACCTTCTAAATCCACTTGTTGGTCGTAATCCCAGAATTCATCGCCCTTCACTTCTTCATCAACTGGAGAAACACACAAATCAGAGTCACCAATTATTCCATATAAAATTCACGTATACTTCAAGCACTTCGCTTCCATCGTCTCCCACAGCAACCCCAGTGCTTTCTTCCTTTGCGCACCACAAATTGAAATCTATGACTGTATACTGGCCCAAGGTACCATTTTCGAATGGTTCTGTTGTACGCCCTGAAGAATCGACCCAGCATTAAACCTACCTGCAGGGCCCTTCTCCTGCGAGGGTCCTTCATTCGCATACTGATTGAGCGCCTCAAGATTCCTGTGGTACTTCTTAACAGGATGAACCGTGGATCCTTTAGAGGAATAGTCATCAAAGCTGTAATTCTGCGCCAGCTTACGATAGCGGGGGAACTTGAAGGTAACTTTCTTCCAACCATGTTTACGGAAGATTAACTAAATGGGAAAGAAAAAAAAAACTGAGGAATGGCCATGGGACAGTGCACCTTAAAAACCTTTTCTACGGCACAATGAACAAAGGGGTGTCAGTTGAATGCAGAAATTAAATCAAAAAAGGATTGGACGATCAAAGTCAACTTTAGGACTATATTCCATAACAACTCGAGGCAGCTTCAATTTTCTTTTCAAGAGATGAGTAAAGCTCACTTCCAACATATTCATTCAAATCTGCATGAAATCTGCATCAAAAAAGACATAATATGCCAAGTAAGACCATGAAATTCCTGGATATAACGACAGATGTCTGGACACGAGAGACATTCTTTGTGACCGGAAAAAAGACCTAACTTACCAAACCAATAATGAGAATAATCATCAATAAGGCGAAGCTTCCCAACATGGCGCCGATTAATACCCAGTCTGGCATGACAACGATATCCCTCGAAATTGCAATGCCATTTTGGATCACATTCCTTGGCGTGGTGGGGAAAAATGGACCATCTTCAGCACACTCAGCACCTTTGGCCATGACGCGAACAAACTGCAACACAAAATTTCGAGTTCTGTATTTTCTCTTTCACCTTTGCCTACACAAATCTAACCAACCGTTTTGCCTGACAACCAAGAATATAGACCGCTTGGTGCGTTTAAGTGAAGAGATACTTGTTAGGTGTAAACGGTCCTGACATCTAGTCTTATTGTTACACTGGCAAAATATATAATCTGACTCTAACCAAACACAACTTACCATGGTGCTCTCTGGATTAGCGCTGGACGTGAACACATAAACACCTTCTGTATCAAACCTGTAGGCAAACAACTCAAATTTGGTGGATTCCAGCTGATGTTTTTCTTCCAAAGCTTTAAATGGTCCATCATCAAAGGATGGATTTGTGTTGTACAGGTTGCTTTTGTCGTATTTAGGGAAGTCTGTGTTAGACACTTTCCACATCATATGCGAACCATGCTTCAGGCAAATGGTTGGATTTGTCATGCCTCTGTACGACAAACCAGACACAGCTCTTCTCTTCCTTCTGCTCGATGCTGAAGACGAGTTTGCCGAGCTGAGTGCTTGCTGTGCAGCTAACAGAGCAGAGGTCTCTTCCGCATTAGGATCATATGCCCCTTGCACTTCTCCGTCTGTTTGAGGATTAAAACATTAAATCAACGCAAACAGGAGAAAGAAAACTTGAGTTTAATCCTGCAGTTTACGCAGAAGTAAAATGCAACTTCGAGATCTCCTCCTGAGTTGTTTGGAAGCTTTGACTACTTTACAAAAAGACCACAACTGAATAAATGGTTGGAACATTTTTAAGGCTAGGAAGGTATCGAGACCTCTCAGATCAATTTGGAAAAGACATGATAAAACCATTGACACAAAAGACTTACGTACCTTGAAGGACAACAAGACTTATAGCGAACTCTTGGCCATCAGTGCAATCAAACGTTTCCCCGAAGTTCGGTATACTCGCTAGGTCTGACAAATTAAAGACTGGTGACTGAAATAAAAGAAACACATTACTAAATGAAATTCTTTCATATTGTTGATTGCATATGTGCACACTCATCTAAAGGGAGATCGAACAAAAGCAGATGGAAGTGAAAGAGGGAAAGGGGAAACGGTTTAAGGAAAGACAATAAGGAGAGAAACGGGAATAAAACAAATGAAAACACAGGGAAACGATTTTGCTCACTTAAGGACTGAACTCAATGTAAACTTTAAATCACAGTAAGCTACCAGTAGGTGAGAGCATATATTGAGTTAGAGTCAGGGGGTGAATATAGAGGAAACTTTTTAGAGTGACTCCTCATTAGTGCTACATTAGGTCACTCATCTCTTTCATGGTAACTCAAGGTATGTTGAATGCTGAAATCAAACAGCTCGTACACACCAGACTGGTTGTTACAGAAAACCCACAAAATAATGTTTGCATACCTCTCCGAAAGGGGAATTGATTCTCAGTTGTGGTGGGTCTTTGCAAAGTATTTGAATCCGGTTTTCCTGCTGTAACCTGCATTCTCTGTCACAAACGTCGTCTTTGCTTGTAACCTTGCACTTACAAAGGCCCAGTTCTCCCACAAATCCAAGGGAACCCTGAGAACATTTCTAAACAACAAAAGAGTACAACACGTACAAATATCAGCAAGTTTGAAGTGTGCAAACTCACAATACTGGCGCCACCATTTTCGTCCACTTTAATGCAGATACTCCCAATCAATGAGTTTAATAATTGAAACAAATGCATTAAGGTTCTCAAAATAATAATCGTTTTCCAAACTTGTGTAGTTACCGTATTATTGCAGTAATCATTCCATTGTGCCTCAGTCCAACAAATCCCCTCCTGATTTCGATAAGTACCATCTGCGCATGATTGGTAGAGCTTCTGGACACATTCATCTCCGTTTTGCTGCTCGTAACCCTTCTTACAGGTGCATGTTTTTTCCGATATCTGAGACAAAGACAACTCAACAGTGAATATTTAAGAGGGATGTTTAATCCTCTGCCATCAGAATGTGCCATTAGAACAAAAGTTTACTATGGTAGCAAAGAATGAAAAGGAAGGAACAGTTCAATTCAGAGCAAAAACAGTTGAATTACAAAATAGTGTTTAATGTATTACCGCCTCCCGGTTAGCTCAATGGATAGAGCACTGGACTGTTGTGCGGGAGGTCGAGGGTTCAAGCCCCGGCCGGACCAACACTCAAGGTCTTAAAATAATTGAGAAGAGTATGCTGCCTTTCTATAACATCAAGAAATGGTTAAATATTCTAGTCTTCTCGGATAGGGACGAATAAATGGACGTCCCGTCTCCTGCGGGGTTAGGGGTAGGAGATGTCAATTTCCCACGCACGAGATTACTGTGTGAAGGATGTCCTCCCCTGGGGTGGGATGGGTGGGATGGGTGGGTTGCTGTCTTACGTTTTATACATGAGCCTCTGGCTTGGGCAATCTGGGTAACCATGCCCCACGTAAAGACAATAAACAAACTTAAACTTAAACCAAATAGAATAGCTCATTTAAATCAGTTCGGTTCGGAATCAGTAACATGTAAAGCATTGCGTTTATGTTAAACATGGCTACATACTCGTCATTACCTGGCTCGTTATCTATGATGGAAAATCGCGTATTTCTGAACATTTAAGTGAACGCTGCTCATGATTTATTTTTTCTTTCTGGTTTTTGTGATCAACAGCAGTTGAATTGTCCTATTTCGACATACCTGGTATACTTGGTTATTTCCAGTACATTCGCACCTATCAGCAGCTGGTTTAGAACTCAGCGGGCTACAAGACAGGCATGAATTTTGAGCCACCCAGGGATTATAGTGATCTTTTGCACATGGTTTACACTGTCCAATATGTGCAGCACCAAGCTGGTCATTGTAAGTTCCATTCGGGCAGGGGTACAATTTTGGATCACCGCTCTGGCAGAAGTAACGCTGCGGGCAAAGGTAAGAGTTGGTTTTCGCCACACCGAGTTCTGTTCCATTTAAGCCAGGGTCATCTGTAGTTGCTCCTGAAGACAAATCAGGGCAAGATTTCAGAACTGACACACAGCTACAGTCTTAAAACAATAGTAAATTGTACCTTTCAAACAGATGACGCCACCACGGCAAGGAGCACATTCCCGACGTTCGGGATGATTTCCATAAGAACCCGGGGGGCAAATCTCGCACGTATCATTGAAGTTCTTTCTCGAAGAATTTTCTACCTGTTTGTAACCTGAAGCAAAATCATACTAAATCAGCGACAAGGACATAAAGAGAATCAACGTACAACTCCCACAACATTATAGTGTAACTCCTAGAGTTCACAACACCGTGTGGTTAGCTTCTGATTGGTTCACAACACCGTGTGGTTAGCTCCTGATTGGTTCACAACACCGTGTGGTTAGCTTCTGATTGGTTCACAACACCGTGCGGTTAGCTTCTGATTGGTTCACAACACCGTGTGGTTAGCTTCTGATTGGTTCACAACCGAAATCAAAACCCTGGCCATGCAATGGCAAGGAAAATATTCCAGCAGAACCAGAATTTGGACCAAAGTTTGATCACTCTGCCATCGTGACCTGCTCAAGTAATCAGAGCGATGACCACGTTCATGGAGTTTATAAACATTAACTGTCAGGTTTACTCTTAAACGAAATTTCTTTTCTATTGCATTTACCTAATGGACATATCTTCGGCTGGCAGGCACCTGCACTAAGGTCAGTGGGATCACAACGATCTTCCGGATCACAGTAAGACCCGTGGGGACAGGTGATGTATGACTCGGATCCATTTGGACAATAAAAGCCAGCTGGGCATGGAACTTGAGTTTTAGTTTCCTTGCAGTAATAACCAGGAAGACAAACAGTTGGTGATGTTCTTCCCGCAGGGCAGAAAGTTCCGTCTGGGCACTCGTATCCATAGAAACTACTGTTCGACAGAGGACAATACCTCCCGGCAGGACAAAGGTGACACTCAGATATGTTACGTGCCCCTGTGGAATCACGGAAGGTGCCATTTGGACAAGGTATGGGTTGGTCTGTGGCATTAAGACAGTACTGACCAACTGGACATGGAGACGTGGCGTAGTCGGAGAGACCTGAGAAAGAAAGTCATGTAAATTTGCAATCAGTTGCATAAGCCTGAATGGTTAACCTAATACAGTTAATTATCGTCCCGCAATGCAGGAATTCGCTCCACTTAATCTGATGAACATTAAACACCAAAGAGTGAACATGTCAAGAAAAAAACTGTTCATTTAGAGTCTCGTTCAAAAGTGTGAATCTAAAACGTTTTTTAATTGCGATGCGTGACACCAAGTCAACGATACGAGTTATCAGTTAACAAATATGCCCCATCTAAAATTAGGGAACAACGGGTGATGTTCCTCAAAAGACATTCACCAATTCTCATCCCAGTATCCAATGCGATAACAGTCTTCCTTTGAAACCTTATTGAAGTCTGAAAAGAGTTTTGGTGTTGTTGCAGATGAAGGGATAAATTTGTTTTGTTCAAAATGTTGCACTGAAACGTCACTATCGGTCTTCGAAGGTAAGCTGTTTTTTGGTAAATGTTCTGGTTCACGCGCCACCAAAAATATGTGAAAGAAAATAAACATAGCAGCCCGCTTCGTTTGGCTTGAAATAATACTCGTATCTTTGTACTTGACACCATCTGTTTCTTGGCGCTCAGTTTTACCCTTGCCAAACGGAGGTTAACCTTTTTGTAGACTATCATTCCTCTACTCCCCTTACCTTCATACCAGCAATAGTATCCAGCAGGGCATGGATGACAAAAGCTTATATCTGTCGCACCAGATACATTGTTGAATGTTTGCAGAGGGCAAGGTCTCGCAGTGTCATTGAAGGGACAGTAATATCCAACGGTACAATCTTTAGGTATAGAGTCACCACTGACGCAAATCTTTCCAGCCGGGCACACTTGACATTCAGCTTTTGATCTGGCTCCCTTGTAAGGGATTACCAAACCTGGCTCACACCTCTGGCGCTTTAAGGTCCCAGCAGGACAGTAGTAACCAATGGGACATATCTCTCCAATACTTGAATTAGACCCATCAGGGGTGGGGGTAGGATTGCCAATGTAACACAGATATCCAGCAGTACAGTTGTCAGTGATGACACCAAGCTGGCAAAAATGACCAGCAACACAAGGTCTACACTGATCGACATTGCTCAGTCCAGTTTCTTGGTCGTTCGTAAATGTTCCATTAGGGCAGACCACTGGGGTGTGTGTACCGTTCGGACAGAAGTGATGGGGAGGGCACGCTATGGGGTCAGAAGTGTTGGCAAGGCAGTAGAAGCCTTTTGGGCAGATGTCACATGATACTTGCTGTTTACGACTCTGATATGTCCCTGGTGCACAGCTAAATGGGTTGGCAGTGCCCTTTGGACAGAAATGCCCAATTGGACAAAGGAAGTTGCTTGGTTTTGGATAGCGAATGTCTTCTTCTGCTGGGCAGTAGTAACCTGGGTGACAGTCTTCGGTTGCAATGAGCAGTCCAGGTTGATAACAATATTTCCCTCCAGTACAAGGCAAACAGTCATTACGCGATTTAGCACCCGAGTATGGCCTGAGGGTTCCTTCGGGGCACCAGGTGCCATTTGTTGTTCCCTCTTCACAGTAGAACCCTGGGGGGCAAGGGCCATTGTCTGCATCACCGGTATCATTAGGTGAAAAAAATCTGGCTCCACCTCTACAAAGGTAGCCGGCACGACAAGGTCCAGTTGCGCTAGCCTGGCCAGGAAGTTCACAGTACTTGCCAGGCGGGCATGCCAAGCACTCATTTTTAAATTTGCCATATTCAGTAGGAAGATACGTTCCACTCGGACATGGTGTTCCCTTGGGCAACGACTCACCACCTGGGCAATAGTGTCCCGGAGAACAAGGCGTTGGCTGAATAACAGAGGTGTTGGGACAAGTGAAGCCAACTGGACAGTTCTCACAAACACTCTGGCTTTTAGTGGGACCATATTGGCCCCTGGGACATGGTTCTTCCTTTACAGTTCCTTTAGTACAGAAATGGCCTCTGGGACAAGCCTTTCCCTCTATACCGTCTGTTGGGCGTGGAGTGGTAGAACCTTTAGTAAAAGAAAAAATTAGACAAGAAAATAACCTTATGAAGAAACTGCCAGTACATTTAAATAGGCTAGCAGAGAAGATTTATGTAGGCACTACATTTTTACCTTAAAATATTCAACGTCAAAGTTCTGATGGTAATGTTAATCATCCCAAATTTTTTAACAAATAAGCAGTAACCGTTTCAATTGGTTAAAGTTGTCTTTTTTCATTAAGGTTGTCATGATGAATAAAAGATGCCAGATGAAGAAGAAAACAAAGCTATAACTAGGAACGTTTCTGGTATTTGTTTCTTACCCAAGATACAAACATAACCAGCATCACAAGGTCGTTCTTCTACGATAGTGGCCTTTGGATCACAATAATATCCAGGGCTACAAGGCCTGCAGTCTGTGACGTTTTTATTTCCCTCCGAGTTTGCAAACGAGCCACGTGGACAAGGTTCAGGTATATAACTTCCCTTCACGCAGAAATGTCCAATGGGACATTTTGCATATGTTGGATTTGACACCTTGGCACTGCCATTACAGTAAAAGCCAGCAAGACATAGATCTTCAGGTTCTGTCAAACCTTCTTGCTGACAAAAGTACCTACAGCACGAAGAAAAAACCCTTTATTAGTGAAAGAGCCAAGCTCGTTCTGTGTTGTTAGGTTAACTCTCACCTAGTCCAGTCCAAATGCTAAAGTATGGCGATTGACTACTGTATCGTATGACGATTCATGATAATAAACGACTCATGATAATAAACGACTCATTTGTTGATCTACGTAAAACCCTCATTACCGAGACCATTTACTTTATCAACCCTTTTTTAGCACATACTGTAGGTCATTCTTACCTAGGAGGGCACTCTGTACATTGTTCAGCTCGCTCAAGTCGAGTCTTGTTGCTCCATGTTCCAGATGGACACTTGTGTTGAGTTGAAAATGATGTCCCTGAGGGACAATAGTGTCCCATGGGGCATTCATATCCTGTCAGGTTACTCACAGCAACTAAAGTATTATCACAGTAGTACCCAGGCAAACATTCCTTACATTTGGAGGAATACTGACTATCTTGGTAAGTGCCATTTGGACAGCGTTCTGGAAGAGGTGATCCCTCCAGGCAAAAGTGACCCACTGGGCAGGGATGTGAGTTTGGAGATGAAACTGTCTGGCCGGGTGGACAGAAGTACCCTCTATCACAATACCCATCTGGATAGCTTAGACCACTGCTGTTGCAGAACATACCAGCTATACACTGTACACACTCTGAATCATTCTCGTGTTTCTTTCCAGGTAAATAATAGCCTGGTTGACACGGCAACGGGTAAGGTGATTCCAATGGGCAATAGTGTCCTTCTTTACATTCCTCTTGGCGGCTGCTGGTGGATCCTGCTGGACAGTAATATCCAGGGTCACACGGTCCTTTTGTATGATGCAGCTCGTGCTCATCACAATACCTTCCAGGTGTGCATATTGTCATGTTATGGGAAGAATCTGGACAAAAGTGACCAGGTGTGCAACGCGTTGCAGCAGGTTTAGCTTTGCTGTTGCCTCCAGGACAATAAAACCCAGCACTGCAAGAATTTGTGGGTTTTTCGTTTCCATAATTAGCACAGTAGTGACCAGGGTCACAAGGTAAGCAGTTGAGCGACGAGTTGCCCTGAACCTTGGGGTTGTAAGTACCTGGTTGACATGGTTGATAACGAGGTCTGGGCGAACCTTCTGGACAGTAATGACCTTTGGGACATTGATTGCCTTGATATGTGGTGGAGTTAGCATAGCAATAGAAGCCTTGTGGACATGGTTTGCAACTAGCTTTGCCTTCCTCGTCTTGATACGTACCAGCAGGGCAGCCTGTAAAAAATGACAATTAAGTTAAGAAATATTTTCACTCAGCTGTTTATGATTCACTTGAGTGTGAAATGCAGTCAGTGATAGGATGCGTTCCAGTCAGTTTCTGCGTGAAAGATGTTTTAATTATGTTTTCGTTTGTTTTCATCGCACTCGATCATCAACTCTGGATTTAGTACGACATAACATTTTCACTGATAACTGTTATTCAGGTAAGAGTCCGAATATGTTGTCATTGGCGTAACAGTTCATATATACTCGTTGAGTAAATAAAAAATCACCAATTTTTGTTCAAGTACTACCTTTAAAGATGACACTGCCAGCTATACAGAAGTGTCCACGGGGACAAACGTCACCAATAGTGATGTGCTCAAAATGGGCCGGACTCTGTGTCAAGTTTGTCATGTATGGGTTTGGTGATGCTGCACCAGACACACAATAGTAGCCAGCACTACAGCTTCCACTTGGTTCCGTTAGGTTTGTACCTCTACAAAATTTGCCACCAGAACAGGGCGTGCAGTCTTGTTCTCGCACTAAGTTCTTCCTGTTGTTGTAAGTACCAGCAGGACATTGTTTCCAATCAGCCCCCGTACCATTTGGACAAAAGTACCCCTCTGGACAGTCATGCTTGGCAGAACTCGAGTCACCTATTACACATTTGGACAAAACAAAAAACAAAAAACATTGATATAACAAAAGCAGCTTAACTAAGAAAATACCGCCAATTGCAGAACGGTTTACTTAAACATTGCTTAGCATAAATCAATTAATTTCTTACCTTCGGCTTGTTTATGGCTTATTCATTATATAGCACATTGCTCTAGAAAAAGTTTAGGGGTAGGTGTTGAATTACATTACCTGAAATAACAAGTTCTGGGAGACAATAATAGCCCTCAGGGCACGTCGCACATTCCGATGATCTGGGACTTTCGGCAAATGTCCCTGCGGGGCAATCTCGAGGTTCAGGACTTCCTTTCGGGCAATGCTTGCCAGCTGGACAAGGATACGGATTACTAACATTTTGACCCTTGGGGCAATAATAGCCCTCGTCACATTGATCCTTTGGCTCAACAAGTCCCTCGTCATCACAGAAATATCCTGGTCTGCAATCAGTACAGTCGTCTGCCTTCTCTAAACCACTGCCATTTGAATAAGTTCCTGATGGACATGGGAAGGGATGATGGGTACCCTGTGTGCAATAACGGCCCGAAGGACATTGAATTTGTGTTTCGCTTGAGGAACGTACTGGACAATAGTAACCAAGTTTGCAAGGTCCTGCTGTTTTTGTCATGGCTGTTTCATTACAGAATTCTCCACCAGTACAATCTAAGCATTCGTGTTCTGCCTGAAGACCTGTTGCTGGGCTGTAAGTACCAGCTGGACAATCGATTGGCTTGTCAACACCTATATAGAAGACAAAACGCAGAGAAGAAGATTAATATGACAAAAACCAAGAACAAATCTGAGATTAGGCACGGCTTGATGCCACCAGGTCCCAATCATAATGATACTTCTGTTTGTGCTTTCAGTAATAAAATCAGTTACTTTCAATGTCTGTGATACGAAAAAATTCTACCCGCTACTCTACAGAAGAAATAGCGATAAATAAAGACACTTGAGCATTGTGTATACATTGATAGTATCAGGAGGACCATAGCAATGTATCAGAATGATGTACTATAATTTAGTTTTTAAACCTTTTTAGCTATTTTTATGTTCCAAGTAATAATACAACTGGCTTTGGTGGACGAAACGCTGCTATCATTGGTATAATTCAGAAGGTTAAAACAAGCCCATCCATTAAAAGGATAAGAAAGACTATTAATTACCTTCAGGGCAGTAATAACCGGCGGGACAAATGTCAGCTTTTTCCCCAAGTTCTGGTGTGGTACTATTGGCACCCTCTCTACAGAAATATCCAGCCCCACATAACTTGTATGGAGACACCAAACCCCACTCATCACAGACCATGCCACCAGTACATGTCCTACAATCTGACTCTTCGTCTATGCCAGTTCTATTGTTGAATGTGCCTGGAGGACACTTAAACTGTTCTGCATATCTTGTACCGCTTGGACAATAATGACCCTCTATGCAGATATACTGTCCATATAGTATGACTGGGCCATTAGTGTCATTGCAATAGAAGCCCTTTGGGCAGATTTTACACGCTGGTTTTGCTTTTTCGTTTTGGTAATATCCTGCTTCACAAGGTATGGGATTTGGACTTCCTTCAGGACATTTGTTTCCTTCGGGACATTCGTGCTGATCATCGCTTTCTGCTCTACCGCTGCAAAAGTAGCCTGCCTTACACAACGCTGTGGGCACAGGCAGCCCACTTCCACCACAGTACCACCCTGGAGTACAGTCTTGACAGTCAGTCACATTTCTTTGGGAAGTGAAGACAGAAACACAAGGATTCAGTCAAATAGTGAAATGCCGAATTTTTTTAACAAATTAAAATTACTATTTTGGTTTCAGTAGTTTAGAAAACCTAAGCGCAGATACATGTCATCGATTTCACGTCACAAAAAGTGTATAAAGAATTTAGAAGAAAAATAAATTCAGTCTCACCTATTGCCTGTACTATTCAAGAATGTTCCAATTGGACAATCCTCAGGTGCCCCACTTCCTCTTGGACAATACTTGCCATTTGGACAGATATCTCCTGTCATTCCATCTGTAGGTTTCGCTTCTTTTGCTCCAGATGTACAGTAGTGACCAGCCTCACAGTCAAACTCTGGTTCTGACAGTTCTGGGCGTGGGCAGTACTTTCCTGGATCACAGGGTGTTGGCAAAGCTGATCCATTGGGGCAATAATGAGACGTCGGACAGCGACCTGAATTGAAATTAAATCTAATTGTAGGACGTTTGCGTCTAAAACATGAAAAGTAGAGGACCAGAGCAGCTAACCCTTACCAGCGTATGCATACATGGAGAATGTTACGAGAAACGAGCTCACGCATGCTGGACGTTTAACTATATAAGTAAGGCAATCAAGGCCCACACCAACCGAGCGTATCCGTTACATGAACTGGGTGGGAGTTTTACTATTCCTGCTGGATAGAAAGCTGGTCCATCCCAAGGAAGAAACAGCAATATACATGTAATTGAAAGAACGTTACCTCCATCAGGTGTAGGGTTCGTTGATCCATTTCTGCAGAACCACCCACCATAACAGAGGGCAGTGGGCTTACTCAGACCAGTTCCTTCACAATACATTCCACCAGTACAAGGAACACAGCTTGATTCTGCTTCCTGTCCGGTTAAATGGTTAAAAGTACCCTCGTCACAGAGATATGGAACACTTGTGTTTATTGGACAATATCTTCCGGATGGACAGACAGAGTCATTGAATGTGGAGGCCTGGGCAAGACAGAAGAAGCCAGCAGGACACGATTTACAATAAGTTTTTCCTTCTTCATCTTGGTAACTTCCATCAGGACACGGCACTGGAAGGGTGTAACCTTTACGACAGTAGTGACCCACTGGACATACTCCACCATATCCTATAAAAAGGTTATCAGATATGAAACAAACCTCTCATATTTATCACGAAGTTTTCAAGACCATTGTTGAAATAAATATTCTATAAAAAATTAAATATTTTTTCTTTCTATTTCCTTCCGACTGAGTAACGATATAAAAGGCCAGGAGTTACCTTGATGTTACTTACTTTTAACGTTACATTATTAAAAGAACTTAACGTTTGTAATTTTTTTTCTGGAAGTAACAGAAATATCTTCATTATAAAGGGCAATTCAAAACCTGGACACAACAGATGGTAAATGCGCTGCTAACCAACCCTGATTATAAGCTATCAATAGCTAACATTTTTACCTGTGTGCAGTCCCAGGATGGAGCAGTTGCCAAGTAGTGACGTTCCATTCACTGAATTAATAGGATCTGGTTTGTCAACGCCGGACTCGCAGTAGTGTCCACCAAAACAGTCTCCAGTAGGCTCGATGGCATGGAGCTCACCACAGTACTTACCTCCCAGGCAATCCTCACACTGAGTCACCAAGCTAAGCTTTGTTTTGTTACTAAATGTACCAAGTGGGCATGGCTTCCAGTCTAAACCAGTCCCAAGAGGACAGTAGTACCCCCTGGGGCACTCGTGGTAACCAGACTTTGGATCGCCTGCTGTGACATTTTCAGGTAAACAGTAATATCCAGGAGGACAATCCTGACAAGATGGCTGCGTTGTGGCGTTGGTAAATGTTCCAGAGGGACAATCCTTTGGAGTGGCGCTAGCTGTAACGGAAACGGTTTTTTATATCAAACACTTCTCTTTTCTGTCATCGGTGGATGTAAAGAGAGAATCTTTCTAGTCGTACAAGAGCTATTTGGAAATACTTATGCGCAAAATATCTGAACGTCCCTTCCTAGTCCTTTATTGAAAGACGACAGACTGAAAGACTTTTCTTCGCTAAAAAGATCAACAGTTCAACTCAAAAAAATAATATTAAATCAATTAATTATTTATCAATTATTTATTAATTATTTATTATTTATTTATTAAGATCAATTAATTATTTATTATTATTGTTCAACACGCAGAATAATACAACGTTGATGACATGAGGAGTTTTGAAGCTCACGAGCGTAAAACGAAACATTTTCTTCTTGGTACCTTGTTTTGTCTAATGTCTATTCACGGAGAGACTCCTATGTAACTCACGAAGGGACTCCTATGTACCTTGCCATCATTTCTTGTGAATGTCAAGTCAAGCAAAATCTAGAACTTACCTGTGGGGCAGTGTAAGCCAATAGGACATGGAACAGCATTGTCCACTGAGGAGCCAGTGGGACAGTAATAACCCGCTGTACACTGCCCAGTGGGATAACTAAGTCCTCTTTCCAAGCAGTATGAGCCAGCTGTGCAATTGGTACACTGATCTTCTTTCCACAGGCCGGTGGTGTTAGAGTAAGTCCCAATGGGACAGTCCTTGGGTGTATGAGTGCCAAGTGGACAATATTTTCCTGCAGGACAGACTTCTTGCTGCTTACTGATCGAACCCTGGACACAGAAATAGCCCTCATCGCATTGCCCTGTTTCCGATGTCTTTCCACTAAATTCACAGTAATAACCTTCGGTACATGGGGTACACTGGCTAGAGTTATGCAAACCTGAATTTACGAATAGGCATTGTTGCTGTTAATATGGTGCATAAAACCTATCATCTCTACGTCCAATAACAACCATATCAACCAGAAAGTCACTTAACCATTTAAAGGCATCAAGGTCCAGATTCAAGTCAAGTCAAGTCAGCTCGGAAGAGAAGAGGGACAGGAGTTAACACAAGACACTGAATAAATACACTATGATAAATCTACTAAGAAAAAAGCACTCTTGGAGAGTTTAAGTTTCGTTTTAGTTTATTTAGCTTCGCCAACCGGCAGGGACACTGCAACAGCTTGCGCCAGTTACTGCAGGCCCAGTAAACCCACCCATCCCACCCCAGGGAGGACATCCATCACACAGTAATCTCGTACGTGGGAAATTAACGTCTCCTACCCTCAACCCTGCAGGAGACGGGACCTCCATTTCTTCGTCTCTATCCGAGAAGACTAGAATATCTAACCATGGTGTAACTTACCTAAAGCATTACTGAACGTTCCAGCAGGACAAAGTTCTGGTTCATCTGTACCTTCCTCACAATACTTTCCTTGTGGACAAATATTTGCATCACTTCCCTGCTCAGGTGTGGCAGTCATTGCACCTGAAAGAAAAAGAGTAACAGTCGGTAAGGTAAAAGCACCAGAAAGAGCAGGAATCATCAGACTGAAAAAAACTACTCCTGAGTTTAGTATTTGTAAAAAGGAATGTTTCCTCCGTTCTAAAATTCTGCTTTTAGTTTTAAGGAACCATTCTTGGTAAAACTTAACATAATCTCAATAACATCTTAGGACTAATTAATAGTAAATCGCTTTCTATTGAAATTAAAACTTTTGAGAAATGTGTCCTATGTTCTCTTAAGATTGACAGAATAGCGTACCTTTCTTGCAGAAGTATCCAGAGCTACAAAGTGTCTTGGGATGAGTCAAACCTGGTTCCCCACAATAATAGCGTGGAAGACAAGGTGTACATTCACTCTGACTTGCACGGCCTGTCAAGTTGTTAAAAGTGCCATTCTCACAGGGAAATTCCTCTGCAAATCGAGTTCCACTCGGACAGAAGTATCCCTCTGGACATAAATAAAGATTGTAATTCTTTACTCCACCAAATGTGGCATTGCAGTAGTAACGAGCAGGGCATTCTTTGCAAGTGTCTTGTAGAGGTTCATCTTGATAGTAACCAGATTCACAATTTTCAGGAGTTGGAGAACCTTGAGTACATTTACTGCCAGTGGGGCAGCCAAACAAAGCTGGTGTACCGACTGACTGTCCAGCAGGGCAATAGTACCCAGCAGAACAGATTCCATCAGGTGCAGACAGACCAGATGTATTACAGAACTTGCCAGCAGTACAAAGCACACATGCACTTGAGTTTGTTGCTGCAATGCCACCGTAATAAGTCCCTGGTTCACAAGCAGTAGGATCCATGGATCCTTCAGGGCAGTAGTGGCCAGGAGGACACCTTCCTCCAGTGCTGTCAGTTGGTGTTGAAGTACTTGCCTTTAACTTGCAGAAATAACCTGCACTACAGTTTCCTTTAGGTTCACTCAGGCCATCAACATCACAGAATTTACCTCCGTCACATTCCCTTGGGTACCCAGAACCTTCAGGACAATAATAACCTGGTTGACATTTACCACCATGTGTAATGGTCATGTTGGAAGTTGCACTTCCATTACAGTACCACCCAGCACTACAGAGGCCTGTTGGCCAGGAGTTTCCATAACCCTCACAATAGCTACCTTTTGGACAAGAAAGGCAGGATGCTTGTGTCTTCTGTCCTGTTAAATTGTTATATGTGCCTGGTGGACAGGGGTGCTCGTATGGCTGAGTAGTGTTGATGGGACAGTAGTGACCACTTGGACAGGTGAAGTTAATAAACATTACTGTCTGTCCCAAGCAATAGAAACCAGAAGGACAAGCTTTGCATTTGTCTTGACCAGTCTCATCGTTGTATGTTCCTGCTTCGCATGCCTCGGGTATGACGGAACCCTGAACACAGAATGTTCCTGGAGGACAGATGTCACCAATGCCAGTGTACTGGCCAAGGAATGTTGGATTAGGGCATGAACCATTGGTAACATTGTATCCATCAATATAAGGTTTATCAACAGAAACACCTGTCATTCAGAAAATGAAAATTAGGAAAAGAACAAATCATCTGGCATTTAACACATTTAACACCATTACATTTTATAAACCTGACATCACCAAAAACAAGCATGAAGTTCCTAAGCCTTAGGGTTGGGGTTGAGCAAAGTCTTACTCCACTCTAATCAAGAAATGGATAGATATTCTAGTCTTCTTGGATAAGGGCGAATAAACCATAGGTCCCGTCTCCTGAAGGGTTAGGGTTAGGAGACGTTAATTTCCCACGCACAAGATTACTGTGTGGTGGATGTTCTCCTCTGGGTTGGATGGGTGGGTGTTGGCCCTGAAAAGCCCCCATGGCAAGTGGTCCATTAACCTATGTATGTTTGTATGTACCTTACAAAACAACTCCCAACATTTATTTTTAGGAAAGCATAAGCTCAGTAGCTTAAAGTACATTATGTAAAGGGCCTTTGAGTCTGTTTATAGTCTGAGCACCATTTAAATTATTCTTAACACTGTTTATTACCATATTTACATTACTTCAATTTCAAATCTCAACATCAGTTCCTGTTTAAGTGAAGTATTGCTAAACTCCACCCTATTAAATACTTAATTGCTCTATGTTTTTAAAACTTCTTTATTACATTAAAGAGAAAGACAAATATGTCATGGTGAACCTTGTTAATTGAAAACAACAACATGGATTTATCACATTGTTTTAACAAAACTAGAAACCTTAAAGGTGTCAACTGTAGATTTTCTAGTTCAGATTTGCTTACCTATGGTGCAAAAGTAGCCTGGTGCACAGAAATCTGTGGGAGAAGTCAAGTTTCTTCCATTACAAAATTTTCCACCATCACAATCTTTACACTGTTTTTCTTTGTACAAGCCAAGGTCATCACTGTAGGTACCAGCAGGGCATGACTGCCAGTCAAGACCAGTTCCCTCTGGGCAGTAGAACCCCCTTGGACAGATGCGGTACCCAGTAGATTCATTTCTAGCTAGTTCTAGAGGGAAGCAGTAAAAGCCATCTGGACATGGATCACAATTGTCTCTTCCTGTTGAGTTTGTGAAAGTCCCTGCTGGACATGGTTTGGGTACAGCACTGCCAGTGGGACAGTGAAACCCAGTAGGACATTCCACTGGATCAGGAACAGATGAACCAGTTGGACAGTATGAGCCACTCTTACAAGGGCCAGAGTAGTTTGCTTGTCCAGGTGTAGAGCAATAAAATCCTGCCACAACAAAAAAGGTTATCATTTAATACCAACATGCACCTATGCTTCAGTAAAAACCCTCTAAACATAAAAAAAATAAACAACAGATATATACACACCTGCAGTACAATTGATACAGTCACTGATACTTGTTCTGGTATACTCTGGCTGGAATGTTCCAATGGGACACAATGCTGCTTCTTCATTCTGTCCAATACAGTATGTTCCAGGTTGGCATGGGACTTCCTTTGGACTTGATGAGCCAACTGGACAGTAATGGCCAGGGTCACATGGCCCAACTGGAGAATTCCGCCCAGGCCGAGAACAATGGAAACCTGCTGTGCAGTTCCAGCATTCATTGACATCCTTGTAGGCTAGAAGGCAAACACAAAATATCCACAGTGTGAAAAAAAAATTATGCAAATTTTTTCTTCTTGTCATTTAACACACAAAAAAGTAAATACCACTGTTCTAGCCATTTGTTTGTTCACTGTAATTTTTATTTGCATTTGCTAAAAAAGAACACAAATAGGCAAGGTAAGTAGACATTTTACATCACAACACACACACCAGTATCATTCCCATATGTTCCAAGAGGGCAGTCTACTGGTTCACCAGTTCCTTCTGGGCAGTAATGACCCACTGGACAAATGTTGGCATCATTCCCTTGATCTGGGGTAGCACTGGTAGCATTACGCCTACAGAAGTAGCCAGCAGCACAGTATTGAATAGGTTGTGGCATTCCTGAAAATAAAACACCATTTAGATTTAGTTTTGCCAACGTTAATAATAATAATAATAATAATAATAATAATAATAATAATAATAATAATAATAATACTTGATCAGCAGGGATTTGCTAAAGCAAAGGCATAGAAAAAACCAGGAAAGATTTATTACTCGACAATAGTGAAATGCCTGAACGCTTGATCGAGCAATTCAACGTCATCACGAAATGTAACGGCAAATTTGATTGCCTTGTTAATGAAATGTTGTATATTCGCATGCGTAAGCCAACATTGAACGTGCAAACGGATTCCATCCGCGCCAAGGTGTTTATTTAAGCCGTTCAGTCTAATTTATGCTATTCTTGTACCTTTCCTTATTTGCATGTTTTTAAACTAGTCTCTTGATAATGGAGTCACGATGACCCCGAAACGTCGAGTAATAAATAATAATAATAATAATTAAATTCTTAAATCAACTTAACAGCCTGCTCCCAGTTGGCTTGTTAGCTCAATTGGTAAGAGCACTGCACTAGTATCGCAGAGGTCAGTGGTTCGAATCCTGTACAGGCCTGATTTTTTTCAGGTCTGATTTTCGCTATTGCTTAAATAGCGCTATCTACTGCAAGGATCGTGCATCATATGTAATAATTTAATTCTTATATTGCGTGCTTTCCATGAAATGATCAAGTGTGCATTATTCAGTAATAGTCATTAAATATACACTACGATAAAATTAAAGCATACAGCATATGTTAAGATACTAGCAACTATCATGATGAGATTTTAATAAAAATTAATGAAAAGCTTCCTTAAAGAGTTGCGTTTTCAGGTGGCACTAAAAAAATCCTTATATCTGCAATAGAACGAATCACATGCGGTAATGCATTCCAAAGTGCCCAAGCTGCAACCTGGAATGATCTGTCTCCTAATGATACCCTACTTCTATAAGTTGGTGTTGCAAGCAACAAACCATCCAAGGAGGATCTTAATTATTTTATAATTTCCTGGTCTTTTAAATGACACAAGTTATCTTAAATATGTTGACCAGTGCAATTCCATGGATGGCCTTAAAAACAAATAGCAGAATCTTAAAACTAATGCGTTGCCTAACCAGTAGCCAGTGCAGCTCGTATAGCAACAGCACTATGCGACAGTAGCGTGGTGCACAACAAACTAGTCTTACTGCGGCATTTAAAATGAGTTGAATCTTATCCAGGTGAGAAGCTGGCAAGCCATATTAAAGACTATTGCAATAATCTACGTGCGAGGTAACAACTGCACGAATGAGGGCTTTAGTGGAATCTGTACTCAACAACCTACAGATCCGACTTATATTATGCAAATGATAGAATGCCGAGGTGCATTGTTTACTTATGTGGAATGACATATCCAGATTACGATCAAACCACGACCAAGATTTCGCGCAACTGATTTCGCCTCTATGACTGCATCACCTACAGTAATATCATTCAAGTTGACTTTTTCTATCTGTTGAATAAAGGCTGATAGTTTCGAAAGAAACTGTTTGGGGCTGCGTCGGTGGGGGTAACGAAACAATTTGGATATATCAACAAAGTTGAAATGGTAAATTGGCCACTGCAACGATTACAAAAGCTGACGTTTCGAGCGGTAACCCTTCGTCGGAGCGAAAGGGCTAATGACGAAGGGCTAACGCTCGAAGCGTCAGCTTTTGGAATCGTTACGGTGGCCAATTCACCACTTCAGTTTTGTTGATAGATCCAAATTTTTTCTATCTGTTTCCTGGTACCTATAAGCATTAGTTCAGTGTTATCATCATTTAACATCAGTCGGTCTTCAATCATCCAGTTCCTAAAGTCATGTATGCAGTCGCGCACAGCATTGAGTGTGGCCTGGTCCTCCCCTTGCACAGCTAGGGGAGGATGACCCCTGCTGTGAAATCTGTCCAACTTTCTAACCATTTTCTGATCCTTAGTGACACTTTCAGAAAGTTTCTTGTATTTTTTAGCATCATAAATCATGAAGTGCATTTTAATTATGTACAATGTTGAGTAATATATCTGATGGCAGGTCAGTTTTTGTTACAAACATACCTTCCACTGGACAATACATGCCAGGTCTGCAACTGACACAGTCCTCTATCTTAGTACCCTGGGTTCTGTTATTGTATGTTCCAGCTGGACAGGGGAATTGGTTAGAATATGATGTTCCATTTGGACAGAAGTATCCTTCTGGACATGGGCGAGACTCAAATTCAGAGTTATTTCCTGGGCAGTAATGGCCTTCTAGACAGGTTAAACACTTGGCAAGCTTGGGAAGATGTCCATAAGTTCCTGGTGGACAAGGGAGTGGTGCTTGTGATCCTTGAGGACAGAAGTGACCAATTGGACATATACCTCCATAGCCTGTTTCTCTGCCATCAAAATGTGGACAAGAGTAATTTGTACTGGTATTGTATGCTGTAATGTTGTCCCCGATGGGATCAGGCCTGTCGAGGCCATAAGCACACCAGTGCCCAGGTGCACAGTCACCAGTGTAATTTGTGGCATGTTCATACCCACAGTACTTTCCTGGGTCACAGACCCTACATTGAGAGACTTTCTCCAATCCCTCCTGATCACCATAGGTTCCTTTGGGACATGGTTTCAAGTCAATACCAGTTCCATAAGGGCAGTAGAAGCCTTTTGTGCAGTTCTTAGGAACACCAGCTACTTTACAAAAGAATCCTGCAGGGCACAGAGAGCATTCCTTGGCATGTGTTGATTTGGCAAAGCTGTTATTTTGGCATGGGATGGGTTCAGATGTCCCTCCTGGACAGAAGTGGCCTACTGGGCAGAAAAAATGGTGTGGATCTTTCACCTTGTTCCCTCCAGGACAGTAATACCTACAAAAATATGACCAACACATTACATTTACCCATTGCATAGGTCAACCAAACAGTCCAAAGACAACTAAAAAAGAATACCTTTCTGCACAAGCACCAGTCTCTTTTGTTAGTCCAACACCTTGGCAATAATACCCTGGGGTGCAGTTATAACAATCCTTAATGGATGTTCCCTTCGTGAAGTTTCTGAATGTTCCATTTGGACACAATTCTGGCTCATAAGTACCCTCTATGCAATATGCACCAGCAGGGCACTCAATCATGTTTCGCTTTGATGCCCCTGATGGACAGTAGTACCCTTCTAAACACGGTCCTTCTGGCTCCACCAAATTGAAGTTCTCACAGTAGTATCCAGGTGTACAGTTTTTGCACTGTTCCACTGATGACAATTTGGTCTCGTTGCTGAAGGTCCCTGGAGGACACTTCTCAGGTTCTGCAGTACCAATGGGGCAGTAAAAACCAGCTGGACATGGGCCAGCATCTGTGTAGTTGAAGGTACCAGGGGGACACAAAGTTGCATTTACAGAGAGACCTTCCGGGCTTGACACAGATGCACCACTACGGCAGAAATACCCTATGAATGAAAGAAAGTTATGTCAATACTCCCCACCTTTAAATGAGGGAAATGTAGCAGCTGATTAGGGGCCCAGTATGAGAGTATTTTTGTCCAATTTTCTTGTGTATCTCTTGTTTTCATATCCTCAAACAAAGAACAAATTTGATGGCCACTGAGGAGATCTTACTAGAAGGGCTATGATAGCTTTTCATGAGTTGAAAATTGGTTTTTACAAACCTCCATCACATTGCTTTGTATATGTTGTCTGTCCTAGTTCATCGCAGTAGTAGCCACCTGGACATGGACTGCATTCATCAACATGAGAGAGACCAGAAGTATTGCTAAATGTTCCAAGTGGACAGGGAAACTCATAAGCGTGAGTGGTGGCAATAGGACAAAAATACCCTGGAGGACAGGTGCTGTTTTGGTACAGAACCACAGGGGCATAGCGGTTGTCACAATAGAATCCTTCTGGACAAACCTTAAGTCAAATAGAAAATCAGCCAGGATGAAAAAATCACAACTGCTATCATTTGTGGAGTTTCCTATTACTAACTACTGCACAGTATAGTAAAATGATACCACCATCGTTGGATCAAATTGGTATTAAACTATAAAAAATGACTTTAGAAGTCTAAATGTATTAACAACCATAAGATGTCACATGATAAAAATGGCACCTAGTGAGAAATTTAACCATCAAAACCATTTGTGCTTTTTTTCCAGACTTGCTATATTTTAGTGCCTCTTTCACATTTGTTTAACAGAATCTTACAATACATTTCAATCAGTTCAATAGTGACCTATTCCATCAATGGAGACTTCTTTTAGTTACCCTTTAACAGGTTCAATGAAATTCATTTTGAAGAGTTAAAGCTGCAGTTAACCTAGAGCAAAACAAATGAACCTGGATTGTAACATACCTTACAAGATGACTGATTTCTGCTGTCCTGGTAAAATCCAGACTGACATCTTTGAGGTTCTTTTGAACCTCTTAGGCAGAAGTGGCCAAGAGTACACTCAAATCCATTTGGATTTTTCACTCTCTGTCCAGGAGGACAGTAATATCCAGGATCACACTGGTCAGTGGGTTCTTTATTTCCATTTCCTTCACAGTAAAAACCACTGGTGCAGTCAACACAGTCCTCTACCTTTTCATTCTTAGTAGTATTAGAGTAAGTACCATTAGGACATGGTGCTGGTGTGGCACTGCCTTCAATACAGTATGAACCCTCCGGACATTCAGAACCAGTGGCCCCATCTGTTGGTCTGTCTGTTTTGGAGCCTCCCACACAGTAATAACCAGCTGCACAGTGACCTGAAGGTGCTGGCAAAGCTTCACCACCACAATATTTTTTAGCAGGGCACTGGAGAGGTTGAGAACTTCCTTCTGGACAGTATGTTCCATTAAGGCACTTGCCTCCATTGGTGACAGGTTTTGCTGCTGTTGCACCTCCACTGCAGTAGTATCCAGCATCACATGGACCAGTAACATCAGAAAGACCTTCGGACATGCAAAAGCCATTTTACTATTTCTATGGTTTTATAACAGTATGTTATTAATGTACTGTCAGCTTATATATTACTGAAAACCATAAATAACCAATTGCAGATACAAAATTTTCACATTTATTACCAACTCCCTCAGTTAACTAACCTTGCCTGTTGCAGTAATATCCAGCTGTGCATTGTACACAAGCACTGACAGAGGACATGCCTGTCAAGTTGTTAAATGTTCCTTCAGAGCATGGGTTGTCAGTAGCATAACTTGTTTGTGGTGGGCAGTAAAAGCCAGATGGGCACTCTTCGGGACTTGTTGTATTTCCACTGCAATAAAAGCCTCCTGGACATGTCTGACATGATGCTTGACCACTTGCATTGTTATAAGTCCCGGGATCACATGGCTGTGGAAAAGCTGACCCAGCAGGGCAGTGGAACCCAGGAGGACAGATTCCACCATATGTTGTATTAGGTCTCGGAGTTGGGGATCCCTCAAGACAAAAGAAGCCAGGATCACAAGTACCATTCACATGATCTTGATGTCCCACTGCACAGTAAGAGCCAGCAGTACACAGGGTGCATTCATCTACTGACTTTAATCTGCCAACATTACCAGGTGCAAACCTTCCGGGTGGACAGGGTGTAGGTTGGGAGACACCTCTCTCACAGTAATAACCTCCCTCAGGACATTCACCAAACCAAAAAGGATCATTGTCTGGGTCATCTGGGGGTGTTGATACCTTGGCACCTTTAAAGCAAAAGTACCCTGGATCACATGGACCAGTTACATCCTTCAATGCCTCAGTCTCGCAGTACTGGCCAGCCAAGCAGTATGTGCACTCAGACCTTTCCTTCAGCCCTGTTCTATTACCAAATGTACCAATGGGGCACGCCTGTTTGGCTGTTGTTCCTTGTACGCAAAAATAGCCTTGAGGACAAGGCGGAGGGTCAATTGTTCCTATAAGGCACTCGGTACCTGCCTCACATACTTGGCATGCCTCTTTTCCTTCAATGGGAGCATGAAAGCCTGCAGATAAGCAATACAGACATTTCTTGATTACTTTTCTTTAGTAAATTAACAATACACTTGACACATAGAATGCTTTTGGTGCTCTCATATGCCATGGAGTTCCTTAATCAGTTGACTAGGCATTGAAAACAAATTCTATTACCTGGCTGACACTTTTCTGGCTGCTGTCCAGCTAAACAGGAACTTCCCCTTGGGCAAATTCCACCAGTAGAATCATTGTTTGGTTTGGGTATTTTAGCCCCACGTAAACAAAAATAACCAGGATCACAGACACCAGCTACATCAGTACTTCCATTGCGATTACAGTAATGTCCCAGATCACAAAGTTCACAATCATCCACAGATTCACCACGAGTTACCTTACTGAAAAGCAAAGGAAATGAGATTGATTTGAATGCAGGAACACAGTCATTTTCAACATTTTTAACTTGTAACCATGGGACTTCTAAATTGTCACACATACTACAATAGTACATAACTCAAATATGAAAAGAACTACTTAAAGTTTAAAAAAACCCTTTTTTCCATGAGGCTGTATTTCAGTTACATCATTAATTGAGCAACATTATGGAATGCTGCAAGAAGCTCACCGATATGTTCCTTCTGGGCATGGTATCTCATGCGTTGTTCCACTTGGACAGTAATGACCAGCTGAACACACCCTTCCCCATTCCAAAACACCGACTTCAAATGTGGGCGTTGGCCTTGTTCCATTGTAGAAACAAATATATCCTGCATCACAAGGACCTGATAAAGTAAAAGAAAGAAAATGAATTTAAGGCCAATGATAGTTGAATTTATCCACCTGATTATCAAGCAAAGAGTAGAGATCTCAAAAGTCAAGCCTGGACCCAATGTTCTAAGTGTGACCAAACTTTCTATATAAAAAGAATTTTTCTTTTAATTCCTATTTATGAACAACTTACATTTCACACAAATCTACAATATTTATATGAGTATAACATCAAAATCCCATCAGTGCATCTTCTAGTGCATACAAACCCCCCACTGCGTAAAGGGTTTTTAATTACGACATTTCAAATAACTATCTAAAGCAGTGAATTTGTCCAAGATGTTTTTCCTTTATTAACCACTCACATATGGTCATGTAGGTCTTTCTTTTTATTTCTCATGCAATGCCATGGCCTTACATTTCCATATCTCTTTGAAACCATTGGACAAAAAAAATACTCTACATAGTGTACCTGTGGGGAAACTCTGTGCTGTTGGATTACAGTATTTTCCTGGTGGACATGGTTCGCAGCTTGAGTTGTACACTTGACGAGTGTAATTGTTATATGTCCCTTCAGGACATGCAAATGGTCTGTCTGTACCAGGTGGACAGTAGAAACCTCGTTCACATTCGGTACCATTGACCATGCTCTTTGTGGGGCAGTAAAATCCTGGCTCACAAGGAAGACAATTACTTTGTTTTTCATGTGGTTGATATGTTCCTGGTAGACAGGGCTGTGGCTCTGATGATCCTGCTGGAGTGAAAAATCCAGGTGGAGTGATTGTTTGATTGCTCAAGATGGACCCCTCTGGACAATAATAACCAGGATCACATGGTCCCTCCGGAGCTGTTAGTTGCTTCTTGGAACAGAAGTATCCAGGATCACACAACTGACAGTCTTGGTCACTTGTTCCACCAGTGCTCTTACTGTATGTTCCAACACGACAAGAATCAAATTCAAAAGAGCCGGCAACACAGAAAGTCCCTTGGGGACAAGGTCTCCCTGTTTTTCCATCGTTGGGAGTTCCAGTATATGCTCCGCCATAACACACATAACCTGGGTCACACTGCGCTCTTGGAATGGAGAGACCTTGAGCATCACAGTACCTATTTCATAACCATATATACATAATAATCAGCCTGATGCATGCAAATTAAAATGTTCACCTGTAATGTACAAAAACATGTGCCCATTTCTGCACTCTTAACTTCTTTTCTAATTGGTCTGAGATGCAGGTTTAGCTGACATATTACAGAAAAAAAAAAGGTTATTCCCATTAAGTAAAACCAACCAAGTGGAGACTGATTATCTCAGACACAGCTGAGGGGTGGGTATGGGTCATGTGACCTTTGACAGATGTTTGTCATACCTGATTCTTTTCTCACCCACCCACTCAAATCATCATCCTGACAAGTATGTAATACAAGATGTTTGTGTATGGTTTTGTTGAGTTTGCAATAAAGGACTGGGTTGAGGCAGTCAGTCTACCATATTAGGGAGCTTTAGCAACGAGGGCAGCAATGGCAGAAAACAATAGGCTTAATGAGCAAAAGCAATCACCCTGCACGTGCATTTAACATTTTGGTACATTTCTTTGCCGTTCTCAGCAAAACAGCAATGTGAAATTACCAAATGTTAGGTTTTCTCGAGAACGTGAGCGCATGACGGTTAATTTTTCTTTCTTTTTCCTTACTTTAACGCCTTTCATAGTGATATACTCCCTGAATAGTTCGCCAGAATTTTCCAAATGAAACACATCGGAATAATCTCGAAAGAGTTACAAAAACGAAAAGTTAGATTTTGACACGATGTTTTCGTTGCTGTCGCCGTCGTCGTTGCTAAACCTCCCTATTGACAAATGCTGTGTAACTTACCAGCCAGGTGTACAGTCTGTGCAGTTCTCCAAATAGTAAGCTCCACTCTGATTATTAAATGTTCCCAGGGGACAAGGTTGAGGGTCACCTGACCCAGGTGGACAGTAGTGACCAGTTTTACAAATGGTGGGTGTCTGAGATCCTGTTGGACAGTAATGACCGATAGTACACTCTTTACAATCCTCTACGAACCTCCCTCCTGACTCATTAAGGAATGTACCCTTTGGACAAGGTTCCTGTATAGGACCATATGAGCCAATACGTAAACTCGAGACTCCATCTGTGATGTTGGTTGGACAATAGAAGCCAGGACTGCAGTCACCTGTCTCATCTATGGATTTCTCAAGACAGTATTTCCCTGCAGTACACATTCTACAGGCAGATATATTTCCTCCCTTGGTATCTCGGTTAAATGTACCAACAGGGCAAGGAATTTCAACAGGGTGACCTGAATATGTAAAGTAGAGAAAAATTGTATAAATATTTAGGATGCCAATATGGGCACAAAATTGCATCCATGACAACCAATTGCAATATATCAAGAACTGAAAATAAAAATTGTGTCTAACCTTCAGGACAGTAATGTGCTCTTTGGCAATCAGTGGCATCACCAACATCTGTCAGTCCTGCTCTACAATACTTTCCAGCTGGACAAAGTTTGGTTGTGTTCATGCTTGTTTCAGTTGTGGTTTCATTATCACAGAAGCGACCAGCCAAACATGTCTGACAAACTGATTGTCCTGGATTTGTGTATTTGCCTTTTCCACAAGGTTCTGGTACAACAGTACCATTCAGACAAAAATGTCCGGCAAGACAAGCAAGACAGTCTCCTTTCCCTTTTGCTGGAGTTCCTACCACCTCTCCACTTGTTGCTTTGAATCCAAATGGCATATATGTCCCTTTAAAAGAAATGTCCACATCATTTGAAGTTATATCATACATTTTCTGGGAATTATTACCCTGTAAAGGAGTCTAATAATGACTGCATATACATAATATTTCACTGGATTGCCATTAGGTTTTCATGTTTTACACTTAATGAGAGAAATTCTGTACAGATATCTTCAAATGTACAAGGTCAAATGAAATTCAGAAATTCAGAAATTCAGTATTTGTGGAGAGAAAAAAAAAAACAGGATAAAGCTGAAAAACCCTTACAGCTGTAGATCAAGGAAAGGACCCAACAACAAACTAAACCCAAGGGCGTTGTCATGCCAGGCAGCTACAATCCCAGATTCTCACAAACATATTCTAGTTCCAGGTAAAGATAATCATTATTTCTCCAAATGATGGCTGACAGTACACTGTTGTTGCTCCTATGAGTTACCTTTACTTACCAATAGAACATGGCACTGGTTGAACTGTAGCCAACTCACAGAAATGGCCTTGTGTACAGTTACGACACTCATCAACTCTTGCTTTGGCATAGTCAGGATTATATGTTCCATTAGGACATGGAAATTGTTCTGCCACTCGTGTGCCTTCTGGACAGTAATAACCAGGTGGACAGTCACCTCTGGGTGCTGGTTCACCACCTGGACAATACTTTCTTTCAGGACAGATGTCACACTGGGATGCATCAAACAATTCAGAACTGTTTGAGTACGTTCCAGGAGGGCAAGGATACTTGGTTGGTGATCCTGTGCCTGTTTTAAGGTAGAAATAAGTTCATCAAGGTGAGTTGTGAATTTTCATAAATTGTATAAAATATTCTTCTTAAAGTGAAAGTATTTTCGCCACATTCTGACATCAACACTTGGTGTGAATGTTGAACAATGATAGTAAAAGTAAACAATGATAACATTTCCTCAGTTAAACTGAACCTTTGCAATAGTTTTCAAGCAAATGAAAGTATCCTGCCCTAACCCACCCCGTCCACCACACAATTTTCACACCCACCTGCTGGACAAAAATGTCCTTGACGACAAACTTGCCAAGTGTTATTATTGTTTAGACCGGTTCCCCAGCCACATGACCTTCCTGGTGGGCATGTTAGGCACTCCTCTACCAGAGTCAGACCTGCTTTGTCTCCATATGTTCCAGGGGGACAAGGAAACTGATTACCTGCCACTGTACCATTTGGACAATAATAACCTTCATAGCAGTATAAGGTGGCATTTGTCTGTCCTGCCTGAGGACAGAAGTAACCTGCAGTGCATGGAATACAGTTCAGTAAGTGCCCCACCTTCCACTCAGGATTGTATGTCCCTGCTGGACAAGGAATTGGTGAAACTGTGGGCTCAGTTAGTGAGCCATCTGGGCAGTATGACCCTGGAGGGCAAGGCTTACACTCTGTGTAATTCTTCAGGCCAGTTTGATCATTGTAAAATCCAGCATGACAGGCAAATTGTGTTCTTGCACCAGTTCCAGTTGGACAATAGTATCCAGGAGAACAGATGGTGGGCTGACTGGATCCTGCCACACAGTAGCTGCCAGCAGGACAAGGCAAGCAAGCCAATGATCTTGATGTCTGATTGGCAATTGGGTTGTACGTACCAGCTGGGCAAGGAAACTGATGGGGGAATTTTGTTCCCATGGGGCAGTAATGGCCTTCTGGACAAAGAAATGGTTGGTAATCAACTGTACCACTGTTCTGACAGAAATGACCCATAGGACACACTTTGCATGCCTCCTGAGATTGTGAACCGTTAAACTGATTGTATGTCCCAGGTGGACATGGATAAAGAGTGCGGCCATCACACCATCCACCCTTTGGACACGCATCTATAAAGGAGAGAAAGAGCCTAGTTAGGAAAGGAAAATAGCAAAAACCTAATATTTAATCTATTGATATGCTCATACTTTCTGGTTAATTTACCAAAACACTTGCCATTACATAAAATGCTAACACCAGGGAAATGCTGTGACGAAAAGAATGAAATACAGGATGAGATTTTAATTCAAGGTTTCAAAAAGTCTAATGTATCGGAACTGACTTGCAATTACTGCATCATCTACATCCACTTAATTTTAATCTTCCAGTCAGTGAAGGGTTTGTAAACCACACACCCTGTCATCAATCCTGTTGCCATTTTCAAACTGATCTGAGTTTTCTAAGCATAGAGCCTTTGGTTTTAAATTCAAATTGCACATGTGTGTTCCACTAACCTTCAGGTGGACTGTCTGTGGTTGAACCTTCTTTGCACTGGAAACCTCTTTTGCATGGAAGACAATGTATCCAACCAGAACGCGAGTAATACCCAGGAGGACAAGATTCAGGAGCTGTAAGTACAGAAAGAGCTTAATATCCTGTAAACAAGTGTTGTTTGGTAAAGGAGACCAACATGCACCTTAATATTTTCATCTTGAAATATTTTTAATGCACTTACCAGCCGGATCAGCGCATTGTTTGCCAGCCTCACACAGCTTGCACTCCTTTGCATTTCTTTCACTGAAGTATCCTTGTTGGCAAATAGTGGGACCTTCTGATATTGATGGGCACTTGCTTCCTGGGAGACAGGGCGTACACTCAATCTGAGCCCCCAGAGAATATGTTCCATTTGGACATAGGTTCCTGTCATGAACAAAGAGTCAGAGTGTGTGACTACTGTTTTCTTCGTTGTTATGTGGTGAACCTTGTCAATAACACAATGATCAACAAACAACATTATTTGAAAAAAAAGACAGAAGAAAGAGAGTAGTGAAACCAGCAAAACAGCAAAATGAATGCAGCCAAACAGACTGAATTACTTGAGAGGCACGAGAATAAAATTTTTTCTTTGTACCTGACATCTTGATCTTGGACTGGACATGCGTAACCAGGACGGCACATTTCACAGGAAGATGCATTCCCAGTTGAATAATAGCCAAGATCACATGGAATCTCTTGTTTTTTATCAGTATATGGACAATAGCTGGAAAATAACGATTAGCTATAAAATGAAATCTAATGCTTTGTAGGGCCACTTAATATGTGCCTATGACAGGTAAACATTTTATTAGGAACCTTTACCATAGTAATGTTCACAGTTTCACTCACAATAACTTTATTGGCTAAAGATCATGATTGAGATCTAAGCTTGAAAATACTACCTAGCCACCAGAATATAAATTTTAAAAAACTCAGAAATGTCATGTAGGCATTACCATCCCTGCGAGCAGAGACAGGAAAATCTTGACTGCAACAAGAACCAAAAAAATTGGAGAATTTGTTGCCATGCCCTCTTAGAAAAAATAAAATCTTTTATTTGCAAAAAATACTTACTATCCTGCCTTACAAGGTGTGCATACTGTCTTCTTACTGGTTGCGTAAAACCCAGGTTCACATTTGATCATGTAATCTGTGGTTGTATTTGGACAAGCATAACCTTTTGGGCATACTGTGCATGATGTCTGCCCTCCTATGGAAAATTCTCCATCCAGGCAGGGTTGGTTTGTGCTGCCGTCTTTATTGGGACATTTATAACCAGGTGGACATGCCGTACATGACTCATTTCCTGCTCCTGAGTAATAACCAGGTTCACACGCAAGCTCAATGTTTTTGCTGGAATTCATGAAAATTGAATGAAGACCTCTGTCAGAATGTATCAGTGTAACAGATTTAAAATGGATACAAATTGTGAGACAGTTTACAGAGAAATCACCATTGAAGGGAAGTACAATGTGCCGCATCTTAACAGAGCAATTGAAAACTATAGAATAACAAAACTTCTTTAAAAAAAGTATAATTTTCATTTGAGCTCCATCGAGAGATTTTAACAGTCTGAGAATGAAATCATATGCATTGTTAGTTACTGATAACTGCTTATTAAGCTCAGATATCAACTTAGGCACCCTAAGTTGAACCCTTACCCTATGCATCAGTAAAAAAAAGACTGCCAGCTTTTTAGTCCTAAATCACACAACAAATCACACAATAATACATAAGAAAATAATTATACATAAGGATAGAAGTAAATGTAGTAACTTACTCTGTTTGAGGACAAAAGAATCCTGCCCTGCACGATGTGCAGAGAGTGCTACTACCAACAGAATATGTCCCTGGTGTACATGCATGTTTGGCTGTGGAGTCTGATGTGTTTGGACATGCATAACCAGGAGGACAAGCTGTACAGGCTGTGGCTGCTACAGCACTAAATGTACCTGAAAATAAATATGGAGCAACTTGTTAATAAAGGGAGCCTTTTGCACTACTGTAGCAAAAGGATACAACTATTTCTGACTTTTCTGTGTGAAAAATCAGTTCTGTTACAAAATAAACAGATGCTTGGTGAGTAAACTTCTTAAGATGATGATTTCCAGTTATGTCTTAATATGATGATCATATCTACAAAAAAAAAGCTAATGCCACCAAATCTTTTAGCAGTTCTGGTAATATTCATACCTGCTGCACATGCCTCAGGAGGACCACTGGTTGTTGGACATTTAAACCCAGCTTCACACTGCTTACAACTCACAGACTTAGACTTATCTGTGTAGTGTCCAAGGGCACAAGCCTGTGGCAATGAGCCACTGTCAGGGCATTCATAGCCTGGTACACAATCCCGACATGCTGTGGCTCCACCAAGTGACCACTGTCCCGGATCACAGGCCACTTCTCCCTCTTGCGGTGAACGACAAAAGTAACCTGGGCGACATCTGATACATACTGTTCCATTGTTGCTGGGGATTTCTCCTGAATCACAACTGACTGGTAGCTTGTATCGTGATTCACAGATTTGCCCTGTACTTGCATTGGGACACTGTGCACATGATACCACTAAAAAATAACAATTAAACATGACTTACACTTATTTAGAGTGATCAGTAAAAAACATTGACCAAGCAGCTTAATTTTCAGAATTGAACATTTGGTTTTTAATAAACAATGGTCACTCTGTTTTGCAATTCTTCTAAGGGTCAAGATAATTCCATATTACGACATGATAGACTATTAATTGCAGGCTTTTTAAAACTGTTGAACTCATAACAGTCAATGGAAAATATTTCTTTTATTTACTGGTTTTTTTTTTTCAAACATATATAGAGGGGAAAAATTGACAGCTTACTTGAGTCAGTGCTGTAGAAGTATCCCAGTATGTCATCAAATGGACATATTTTTGTCCTCTTGTTCTCTGGGCAGCTGTAGCCAGCTGGACAGGTCTTGCATGTTGTGGACAGTGCTTCAGCATATGTTGCTGAAATGATGATTGCAAATTACTATAATCATTTAACCTGTCTACAACATCCTGACATAAATTCTTTATCACATGCTTACAAGAAGTCAATAGCACATTCTCGTGCATTTATTTCTGATATCACTGTCTTATGGTAGAGTAGTGTTTACTGAGAACCTTCCCACCCTTTGGAGTGATAAGCATCTAATATCTCCATGCATCATCTCTACTGAATCAGACATTTTGGATATGAGAATACAAGAAATGACCAACCACTCTGGAAGTTCTTGATTGTTAAACAAATTCTCCCTGTCAATACCATAGCAAATGTATAGAGAACAGTATGGAGAATATACACTACGGTGTTTTGGTATAAAGAGTTGAGGTCAGTAAACTTCTTGTAAAACTTTCCTTAACTGTCTTCTTATTGTTTTATTTTCATCATTAAAAACAGCCAAATAAACACCATAAAAAAAAAAAAAAAAAAAAAAAACAGCTGGTTTCACATATCAAGTGTGATTTAATTACTGCATTTAATGTTAATTGACTTTGCATCTTACCACCAGTACAAGCCACAGGACTACCAGCAGGATCAGGACATGCACTGCCAGCTGGGCATGCTGTGCAGTTGTCAAATCTTCCTCCCAGGGAATACATTCCAACAGGGCAGGGAACTGGTGGGTTGCTAGTAATTAAGAATAAATTATGTCTTTCATCTGAGACTAACACTGTTAACATTTAAGATATAAAATCAATTAAAGTGGTTTTCCATCTCAATGATCCCCTAAAATATAATTATCACATGATTATGACAAAAATTAATCTAAGTTATAGATGACAAAAGTGCATTCTAAATTTGATTACCAATATAATTAACTATAATTATGGCATGATTATGACAAAATTAATCAAAGTTATAGATGATAAAAGTGCATTCTAAATTTGATTACCAAGTACTGGCTTTTAAGTCTAAACAACTGAACTGAGTGTTTGATTGATTTTAAAAGCTCCTTAGCAGATAAAAACAGTGTCACTTTCTTTCTTTGAAACCTTACATGACTTGTGTCCCTATTAGTTAATTACACTAACTGGCTCAGGGTGTGAAATACTAGCCAAAGTGTCAAATATTTGAAATAATAATTCTTAAATCATGCATGAAAGAAAAACAGCTTTTTGCATGGATTTAAAGTAGAACTCGCTCTTAAATAATTATACAACTTGACTACTGAAAATTCTACAAAGATGCAAGGCATAACCAACCTCGGGTCAGGACAGTAGAAACCTGCAGCACAAGGAACACAAGAGGTCCTGCTTGGTGTACTTTGGTAACCTGTAGTTTTCATTCATAATTATAATTATAATATCAAGAATAATAATATCAATATTACCATCATAATTTCTTTTACAGTGTTTTGTTTGTCAGCCTGCCTGATTCTATTGTTGCATTAGAAAGCTTGCGACAAGTGATACAAGAAAAAATAAAGAGGTTGAATAATAGTTTTTTTTTTAAATTATTTCAGCTGAAAATTACAAAACTTGAATGTTCAAAGAATCAGCTGAACCTTCTTGGCACTGCTGTTGCCAATTCCCTATTTAACTAACACTTTCCAAAATAATGTACACACAAGTAGACTAAGTGTTCTTTTAATCTGCTTTAAGCTCGGTATGTAAAAAAAAACAAGACCAACCTTGTGGACACTGCCTACAAACACCTTCTCCTTGACCAGAAAAGGTACCAAGAGTGCAGCCCACTGGCTCAACGGCTGGATCCAGACACTGTTTTCCAGCTGGACATGGCAGACATACAGATGATCCACTGTAACTGTAGTTTCCTGACTCACATGCCAAGCAAGTTGACTGTCCATACTTACTGAAGTAACCAGCAGGACATGGTTCAGATCGATCACCATTTCGACACTCACGACCAGATTCACATGTATGACATGTCAATTGTAGTGTCTGGTTTGTGTATTGTCCATCTGGACAAGTCTCAGGAGCAGACATTCCTTTACGAGGACACTTATGACCCGTAGGACAAGCCTTGCATTCTGTGGAACCAAGAGGTGCATACTGTCCCTCAGGACATACTCTGGGCGATGCACCATTTGGACATTCATAACCTTCTGGACATACTGTACATGTTTTATTACCCTCTGCACTATAATAACCTTCTGAGCATGGTGTTGGTTTAGATGCAAGGTTCTCACATTGGAATCCTTCCGGGCAGATAACACATTTTGTTTGTCCTGTACCATTGCTATAGTAACCTGATTCACAAGGCTTTGGTGGTTGGCTACCATCAGCACAGAAAAATCCAGCAGGACATTCCTAGTTAAATAAATTACAGAAATTATAATCTCAGTGGCTTATAACCCTATTTGTTGCTGGTTTTAAGAGAAAAAGAAGGGCTATTAACACTTTCACTACAAAGATCTCTTTATTACATAATTTCTCTATACGATCTGTTATATAGTTATTATGATGTCAGTTTGAAGAATTTGATATTGGATCAATGAACAATCCCCTAAGTGACACTTTCCTTTATTTTTATCACTTCCCTGCTTGATCTTATAGTGATATTGTAAAGAAGAATTCTCTTGCAGTCACTCATGGAATTTAATGGGTTAATTTTTCAAATTAGTCAGTATTTGAGATTTATCTACTAGAATGCACAAGGAGAGTACCTAACCAATATAACAGTGTAGCCAAGTAAAACCTGGAGTTAATAAAAATTGGCACTCTCTTGGCACACTTTAAATATAAATCCACAAAGTTACCTTGCATGCTGCTATATCTGACCGTTCTGGTAGGTCATTGTAGTAACCTTCAGGACATGGTTGAGAAGTGTTCTGACCTCCTGGGCAGCTAGAATTTAAAGTAAATTATTGTACAAGCCAGTTGGAGCATCGTGTTGTATTTACTATAACGATAACCCTTTTTCCCAAATTCCTGATTAGCTATGATCCTGAAAAGCCATTAAGAGCAGGAAGATATCTGTCATGAAACCAAATTGTGTAACTGTGTCATGGGACAGCTTATCTGTCATGCCTATAAAACTGGACAGTACACACTTTTAGTTTGACAATTTGGTTTATTTTCCTTGGAGAAAAGTCAACTTAAGGCATTACATTTTTTACTTGTGATTAAATTGGTGGGTATTTTGTTCTGCAGATTTTTTCCAGTTTTGATTGATTGTTATCAGAACTTTGTGTCCTCAAATTCTGTCTGTAATCAAACTCTTGGTTAACAATTGAGATTCAAATGATTACATACTGAACTGGACTCTACTCAGTTCTACTATCAGTCAGTTTTAACGCTATTGTAGCCCCTCGTAAAAACCAGAAATACTTATCATTAGGTGCCATCAGATTAATATCTGAAATTGCATTAAGGAATAATTCTCTAAAAGAAAGCATTTGTCTCTAACAACTCATGCCAGACACAAAATTTTGCATGACACAACATATTATGAAGTGCATAATACAAGAGTCATTTTGTCATGTAGTGCCTAGACTATATTTTACGGTACAGATTACACCACTAACATCAGCAACACTCTACACGAGACGGTCGCATATTAGAATACTGTTTCTACGTGAAATGAAACCCACATAAGCATGTAAACCTGTCTCTGAAGTCTAAGAAAAGAAAAGAAGACTAGAGGAAACTTACTAATGACCAGGAGGACATTGAAAACAGCCGAATTTACTTCCATTGACCACCAGAAGTTTGCCGGGATCGCAGCTCAAACTCCCCCTGCATGTTGTACCGCAAACCGAACAGTCACAGGGATCTAAAACCGCAAAAATAAGCAAATATCTCGTCCGAAAAACCCTTGACCTAGTATTAAACTTATACAGCTGTAATATGAAATATAGGAACAGTTCTAACAATGTAAATATAAAAGTGTACGGTGTGTATTTTTCACCACTTACCACTCGCAGAAGTAACCTCTGTCCAGCAGAGTATGATGGCCGCCAAAATAGAAATAAATGACTGCAAATACAAAGTCTTTAAGGCCATAAAAAGCGTATTATTGATAATTCTTCTCGTGGATTTTCTAAGTAATAGGCATGAAAGATTCCATGCAAGTCACGCAGGCGAGCTGAAGGTTTTCTCCAATGTCGATTTTTTTCCGTAAATACACTCAGTTGCGAAGCGCCATTTAAAAACGTGCTGGGTTCTTAATCATCTATATGAGTTCATTTTACAATACTTGTAACATCTATTGCACGACCTTATCGTCAAAATCCGCAAAGTCGAAAAGGCAAAAAGAAACCCGATAACGAGTATAATCGAAGTTCATGAAGTTAATTATGCAAAATTATGGTGGAACTATGTTCATTCCGCATGCGATTAGAACAATTGCGTCAGGTTGTCATAACAACAGGTTTGTTTTGGTTGTAAACCACATTCCAAAT
>NC_142525.1:1475000-1520000 GCF_964205215.1 Stylophora pistillata
CCCGATAAGATCAGGTCTTCTTCTCGTTTCATCCTTGCGTATTTATCGTCGTCCCTTCCGTCGTTATCATCGGGAATAAATCGGACAGCTTCGGGACGCAACTTAATTTCAGCGTCGAGGAAGTCGTCCTCGGAATCTTCGCGTTCAAAAGCTTCACTTGTGCTGTGAAGAGAAAAGAGGAGTGTCAAGAAAACTTAAAACATTTCATAAAATATTAACTATATTGCTGAGATCTTCAACCTTTCAATAACACAAACACGTTATATAAATTTCATAACATTTCAAAGAACATATCAAGTCACCAGTGAAACATTCGCAAAATGTCGTCAAATTTTCCCTTTCTCGTACCGTTGAAATTGTAAGAGTTTTTCTCAGAAAACACGTACTACGTAAAATTGTTTGCACTAAGGATTCTCTATTCAAAACCCAAAATAAACAGTGTAAAAAATAATTCAGCATTCATACTGAAAAAGAGTAAATTTTTTAAAATATGAATAAGAGACGAAAGAAAACGAATTTTGTTCGATCGTAAATTTGGTAAATAATCAAGCCTTTAAATGCAATTAAATGAGCCAGTGCGGTCCAGTTGTGAATATAGTACTGGCTGTGCCTAAGAGCTATTAACCAAACTTCCAGATAACTTGTTACTGATGCGAAATAAACGACTGTCAAACTAGTAGGTAGGAGATTAAATTCAGTCGGTTTTTTCAAGATTATTTCAGGCATTGTTGCAAGGCAACAGATAACACTGCTGGAAATCATTCACCCAAAATAATATAACAGCTCTACTTTGTAAATTTCAAGCAAAATTGTAATCGCTTTTCTATTCTAATGGGTCATTAAACAGAAAAATCCAGCGGCGATTAACTTCAGAGTTGACGATAAACATGGCGTCCAGCTATCGGTTCATTCCACCTGAAACTCATTGAGTACTTGGGTAGAGATTTCTTTTCTGATGCAAAAGTAAAAGATACAGAATGGAACAACCAACAGAACGTAAACCTTAATATTACAATGCTTTTATAATTAATAAGTCAAAAAATTCATGTCGAGGAAAAAAATAAACAGTCAAAAAAGGGCGAATAACGATTTAACTAAGTTACCTCAATAAATTTCCCATCACGACCTCAGAATCTCTTTGGAAATTTAACAATTCAACGAGTAATCGAGTCCGAAACAAAAACTCCTCATATATTTTATAATTATTGCATGACTGATTTGTCTTTCTGTTTTCATAAATTTATCATATATGTCCCTAGCTTGAAAACCAACACGGCTATCAAGTGAATGACACCTGTCATAATTTTGACATAGATGACTTTCTAGTCGGCATAAATTACAAGTAAGATGTGAAAGCGATTGTATAGAATCTAATTTACATACCAGTCATAATCATTATTTTACAGGTGAATGATCTACAGTAGCATTTGCAAGAACTAATAGGAATAGGCTCTTTTCCCAACTGTAAATGGTTATCGATCACGGAAGTTTATCACTAATTCTATTCAGTGTTTTGACATCATATATATTGTACCTTCCGTACTAGATCCCATAAGATTTCCAATAATTATATTTTTATCTTCACACTATGCTGATCACAATTTGTCACGAAAATTCAAAGCGATTAATTAGTTACAATATAACTCGAGGATTGCGCTGTAGGAACTGTTGGGCTTTTTAAAACACGGGTGCTGGCTGATTCAATGATAATGTACTATAGTCCGAATACAGGAGTACTAAACGGAGATAACGCGGTGTTTAACTTTTTTAGCGTCAATGTATACAGTTAATGAAATTGCTCTTGATGAGCCAATCATTGTACGGAATCCCTTCACGTGACTACTGGGATAAAAATAACCATCGGAGACTACAATTTGTTACGTGGTCTTTACATTATTTATCTATTACTTTAATAATTTTTTTGGCCGCATTCCCGTAAGGTTTGTATTCACAGCAGTAGACAAATAATATTTTGAAACGTACCTGTTTGGAAGAATGAAATGAACTTTCTTGTCCCCGGATTTGTTGATATCTGAAAGAAACAATAAACGTCTAAATCCTAAGCTGACTATTTTGACAAAAAGATTCGTTTAAACACCTTATTAGCAGCTCCTCTACAATACCTTCTGGACGCTTATATAAATGGTTGGGTTTCAGGTGACGTCACAAGCTTTGCTGAAGTTAGTGTCCGCCATGTTGGTGTCCCTCGGGTGTCAAATTTATGAATAATTAGTCGATTTCTATAGTGAAGCCCTCTCTCTTATCGCCGTATTATTTCGCCAACTACATGAATATCCAGACAGCAAAAAGCGATAAAAGTATCCGGCATTCATCTTAAGGGTATCCCAGTGCTCTCTGAGTATGCCGAAAGCTTAGAGAGTTGGAAGGAAAGATGTTTGCAAAAGATCTCGGTCATTGGGGTTGACCCTGCAAGCATACCAGCCGAGAAGTTCAGTCCAAAATGCTTGCCTCCTGTGGAAGCGTCGGACTTGCTGAGTTACCTCGTTCTTGAGACCAGCTTCTACACCAAGAAGCAGTTCAAGGCGTTCAATAGTCTAGAGGCGTTTAATCAAGTGGTGTCGGGATTTGTAATCTCAGTTGTAGGCAAAGTAATCGCCGGCAAGTATGTTGTGAGAGCACGAGTTTGGCATTCACAGCATATGAATGATCCTTTAGTGAACATTTGGGTCATTTCCGAAAACGATGGGACTATTTTGTCAGCCCATTGCTTGGGATGCAAAGCTGGACTGGCTGAGTCATGCTCACATATCGCAAGTGTTTTATTTACGTTTGAGGCAACTACTAGAATTCATGGCAAGCTCGCTGGGTGTCACGAAAACTCAGACACCGAAAACTCAGGTCCCTCGAAGTGTTCTCCAGGCTTTCGAAGTGCTTCGTAATTCGATAGTGCATAGCATAAAGCATGAACCAATTTTTTTTATAATATAACCGGTGGAACAATGCAACAAATCCGACGCGAAAGACGGACAACAATATCAAGAGTGATTCTTCAGTGAAGCGAATCGTGACGGCGCTGATGCCGAGTCTTCTTTCGCGTTGTTTTACTCTTTCTGCCTCATTTAAGAACTCTAGCCCAAGGGTCGCAAAACTGTCTTCGTTTTGGGACTGGTGGGCCGAGTCTCTGTTTGTATCCATTATTATCGCGAAATATTTAAGAATTTTAACAGAGCGACAACAAGGATCTGTGCAACGAAGTACAAAAAGGTAAACAAACGTCCCTTTCGGCTCGTCAAAATCACGCCACATTTTAATACTTTGATGTTGGAGCGAGCGCATTTGATCCCGTTAACTGTGAATGAAAAGTTCAAAATTAACGGGAAAAATGGAGGTAAATCTAAGCTAAATGAAGTCTTGTGTCACTCTAAAATGTTTTAATACTCAACCATCGGACGATTTTGCGAAACGTGCAACTTGCGGCCTTGCTTTTGGCTGCTTCAGTTGGATCAAGACCCAAAAGGTCAAAATACACGCGGGATTACCAGGAGTGATCATGAGTCGAGTTTATCTCTTGAATTTTCGAGGAGTCTGAGTTTTCGGGGTCTGAGGTCTGAGTTTTCGGGGTGTGAGTTTTCGTGACACCCCAAGCTTACTTGCACTCAGGTAAAATGCTCATGGATTTTGCCGACATAGGTCAATGAAGTGCCGTATGCGAGGGCTAAAGACATCGATTTCTCATCGGCTAAGAAGCTCAAAGAAAAGCTCGACCAAAAAATCGAGGATCTACAACAGCCGCAAGCCTCGAACCATACAACAACTTCTAGTTCCTCCTGTTCTTCCCCTTGATTTGTGATGATCTTAGGTATAGCGCATTAGATCATATAATGATAATGAATTTTGCGCTATAGAGATAATAAAATTATTAAATTATTACACGAAAAAATCCTTAGTCTTTATGCTTTCCACTTTTGCTCGAACAGCCAACAATAATGTATAAAACCATCCCTTCTTTCTCACATGAACTCTTCGTTAGATACGGTTTGTTTACGCTCGAGGGACACCAAGATGGCGGATATTAACCGTTGCTAAGGTATTGGTCACGTGGGTGAAACCCAAGGATAGGAGGAGCGAATCCGGGCGGCCTGACACAAACCAAGTTTCCCCCCCCCCCCCCACAAGGCTAAATCGAGAAGAAGAGAGTTCATTGGTGTAGGAGATGGGTGAGATGAGGAACAAGGTGTAGGCGTGCTTTGGCTTGCACCCTTTAATAAGGAGGACTTCATAATTCAACTTACGGTGTTTTCTGGATTTCTTCTTGTGAATGAAGCAGAAGCAAACTAAGCCGAGAAGGAAAAGACCAACAATGGCTCCAAGGACACCAGCTATGATAGGAACAACGTCATCGTCACTGGAAGGCTGGTCGATGACTGGAGAACCTAAAACATCACATGAAGACATTTCAGAAAAGAAAAAAACTGAAAAAAGGAAAAAAATCACTGATCCTGATCCAGACCCATCCAAAAGGCGTCGTCGCTCTATTAGCACCAATGGAATCGAAAAGCTTAACTCGGTAACCAGGCCTTACACACCACCGAAGAAGGAAATTCTTACTTTCAAATTCTCTTTAGCCTGAGAGCACTACCTCGCCATTCTCGAAGTAATTTTATGAACGAGAGAATAATGATTAAGAACTCACCGAGTTTATATGTCTTGGACACATAAGCTGCCTCACTAAACTCATTCGCACCAAATGCAAAAACCCGAAACTCGTACGTCTTTTCAGCTTCTACTTTCTCAGCGCTAAAGAGGTACTTCTTACGATCCGCTGGGACAGCAGCGTCCGCCATGCGCCAAGGGGATGATCCATTTCCTTCACTGAACTCCACAACAAACTTCTCCACAATCGGCCGACCAGGCACAGCTGAGTGAGACCACGTGACCCAATAGCCATCCTTAGTGATGTTAACTACAACATTCTGAGGAGCTAAAGGTTTCCCTGTTGAACAAAAGAAGTGAACAATCTTCTTAGATTGTCGCGCAGTTGTTATCATCAAATTAACACAAAATACAATAAAGAGAAAATTTGTTGGGTAATCTGTAAATCACAAGGTCACTAGCAGGGAAACAAAAGGTCAGTTACCTGGTTTATCGGGCGATCGGTTTATGTCTGGAGGAAGGCCTTTCACCTCTACAATGTCACTGAAGTGCCCAGCTCCTTCTCGGTTGATTCCTCTGATGCTAAATAAATAAAGGTCCTCCGGTTGGAGGTCTGGAATCTGATATGACGTCTCGCTAGCTGGCAAATGAGGTGACTTGAGCCATTCATAGTCATTATCAGTGGTAAGTCGGTACCACACTTCCAGCTGTTGGGGATACCCTCCATCGTACCCAGGCCGCCATCTCACCACTGCCGTCGCGTCGTTGAAATGAACACTTATTATCGTTGGTTTGCTGGGAGTGGCTTTAAAATAACACAGTTAACTCGATTTAGTCGTATATTTACACCAAATTTAAAAAAAATTACAGAATGCGACTTACAAATGACCGCTATAGTTGTAGAATGCGTGGCTTGTCCATCAGCTGATGTAGCAACACACGTGTATACTCCATAATCATCTTTCTGGATGCCTTTTATCTCTAACTTGCCACCCTGCCTGACCGCACGGCCTTCTGGGAAAGGTTCTCCTTCGCGTTCCCATTTCAACGTGGGAGTAGAATCTGAAGTAGCTTCACAGACCAGTGTGACGTCATCATCCACTCTGAGAGTCATGATACTTGGGGGTGCAACGATGAACTTTGGAACAACTGCAATAAAATAGAGACAGAAGAACCAATCAGATTCTGGGAGAAAACAGCTTTGTTGTCCAACCGATTTGCAGAGATTCTTACCTTTTAGGACAAGTCTTGTTATTTTTGTTTCTCCTGGCCCCACTTTGTTATAAGGAGTACAAGCATATTCCCCCGCGTCTGTGCGTCGAACATCCTGTATAAGTAACGAACCCTTTTCCAACACAGCAAACCTTGGACGTGATCGAACGTCTTCACTGTGTCGCGTCCAGTTTGTAAAAGAAGTACTCGGGTTTCCGACGGAGATACATGGCAACCGGGCATCAGAGCCCTCGGGTATTGCCACGGTGTCCTGCGTCTCCACAATCGTAGGAGCATCTGAGATAAATGGGATATGATCGAAAGTTAACTGCATCAAATCAACAAGCAAACCCTGCCGTGCTTGAAAAGAAAACAATTCAAGCAGGCAAATTGCTTGAAAAAAAAAGTAATTTCACCCGTTGCTTACATTGAACATCCAACAGTATTTTTGCCCCAGGGTAGGTAACCAGGCCACTGGAGTCAAATGTCTTTGCAGTGCACTGGTACACACCGGAATCAGTTCTGCGGGTTGATTTAATAAACAAGGCACCGGAAGCAATGACTGTGGCCCGAGTGTCTGATGCAGCATCCGCGCCATCTTTAGTCCAACTGTAAATTACGTTTTCACTCGGTAGGTTTGTATCAGTGAGACAGTCGAGGACCGCTGGATATTTTTCAACCACCGTTTTACGACGAGATGGTAAACCAACTGTACCTGAAACATAAACAGGGTAGGGAAGTGAGTTTACGCAAAGTATGATCAAATTGTGTTTTATCTCACAACGGGATGTTTTTAAGTGTGCTGGTGAAGACATCCTTGGGATGTTGTGCCAGCAACTAATTCATGTTTGAATGAAAAAGCGCGAATAAAAAATGTAAGAGTATGGATCAAGTTACTTCAGGTTAGCGGGAAACAAAAGTACAGACTGTGTTTAATTAGCTTTCGTGAATGATGGAAGTAATGAAATGATTCGTGGTTTAAAGTTACTTGCCAAAAATAGGACACACATCGTCTTGGATAAAACGATGAATCAAAAAACTTGTGGGAACTTTTTAACACAAAGTTTTAGAAAGTTCTGCTAAGCTCACTTTCATTCACCTGACCAACACCCTTCGCGATAAATAAAGGAAAGTTTGGCAAAAATGCCCACGACGACTCTTTCTGATATCAGTAGCACGAAACTGTATCAAACGGAGATTAAAATCTCCTGCACGCGACCTCTCATCAACTTTTAAAGTTATTTAAAACAGTACGTTTCATTCATGAACTTGTATAAAAAGGTAATATCTGTAATACTGATGAAACTGCCAGACACTCTGCTACTCCAAGACTGATTCGTTCAGAAATAGCAGAATTAGAGCTGAATACGACAGACGAGAGAGCAATGTTACATATGAGCTTGCAATCAGCATGTAGACAACAACACTTGAGGATTATTTGGTGTGTTGCCAAAGATATAGTATTCATTCAGACTCTTGTCTCGTAGGGTAGAGAATGAAGCCTACTATTTCACCGCACAATGATGTTCAAATATCTTCTGATCGGTCCATATGAAGATAATCTTCCGCTCCTCCGTCGCAAAAACTCATGCAACCTCTTGACCAACGCAACTTAATTCTGGGATCAAGTAAGCTACTGAGTTGATCACTAAACTGGCATTATTATCATACCTTGAGTTGACACTGCTGAGCTACAGATCGCTACTATCAACACAATACTCAGCATCCCAAATTCAGTCTGTTCTTTTTGCTTTAAGGCCGGCCATGCAGCAGAAGAACCCATCGGGATTGTCTAGAGCATTACTGTCCTATTAGCATTGCGTGTAAAACAACTCACGTTGCTCAGGTGTATCGAGTTGCATTGCACCAAAAATTCCCTTTGTCTGATCAGAGAAATGTCAACAACTTTCTATAAAATCTGCACTTTAAGCCTTTCGACGAACCAATGGTAACTCGCTCGTTAATGATATTAATCGCAGCAAGGATCACATCTAGGATACTTAGTCTGTAAAAGTGCTATTCAGAGTATCGTTTTCAAATTTCTTTGCTAAAATCTCTCTAGGAAGCCCTGAGTACAAAAGTTGGGTTATCTTTTGAAGGATCTGAAGCATTTCCGCTCAGCTCTATGTTAAGAAATGCCGGAAGAGGGTGAGCGAATAAAATAGTGACTCACCACCACAAAGGAACGTGTTGCTAACCCAAGTCTAATATTTTGTTTAAAAACATAAAACATATTGCAATGGAGCCAAAACGAAATGATAGAAAAAGACATAAAATATCACCGAGATTGTTAGGAATTCGAAAGAGGGCCCCTGGGAAGTATGGAATTTTGCCATGCAAAAACTCAATATCAAAGTGAACGAAGGCATGAAGTATGGACAAAGATAGGAACAAGATTCTTTCAAATTTAAGATAGTTCGTGTCAAACTCTGTGGTAAGGTTCTTTCCTTTACCGTTTTGCCCGAACGTTTTTTGTTTTTCAATTTACGGAACCCCAGCACTAAATTATCAACACTTAATTTGGGTTCCTAATATTAACAAGAAAAAAATAATCAAAAGCTGTTTGGATCGTTAACACTCACCAAAATTTGCCAATATTAAAATTCATATTTTTAAACGTGACATTCATGTGAACCTCACGTCAATGATACGTTTAATCATCAGCTTGGCGATTGAATCTTTTTTCTGTCACTGTAAATTCGTTCGCACGCGAGAAGACGTGATCAAACCCACACAAACCGGAATAAACTGGAACGAAGATAGGAAGGAAGATCATAAGTTTTTAAAAGGACCCTTCTCTTCAAGACGGATTAAATCGAGACTTGAGTGTGACAAAGCAATGGTGTGGATTACCACAATACTGTGGTCAAAATTCCAAAAGATTATGAGTGCTTTTTTTAGATCCACAATTGACCGAAATGTAACCAAGACACCGGATGAAACAGAGTAGATCTCGCGAGGGAAGCAAAAAAATTTCCCTTTAGTTGCTAGCCGATGGAAAACAGTTTCTGTGCCAACTAAAAACATCTTCACATTTTACAAATCTGTTTCAAAATCCTTGAATATTATACAGCTTTGATAAATTCAAAGAAGATACAACAAAACCTCTTCGCGTTCTTCAAATACATTTCAATATCTTCCGAAGTTCGTCGGTTCAACACGTTGAAGAGATATAAAACAACTTCTCAGATTCCCGCCTTGAGCACATCACTTTTGCTACTAAGAAATGATTTATGCTTAAGTTAAGTTGGGGGCATATATTTAATTGAGTTAATTTAAAAACCACAAATAATAAAAGTAGAACAACATGAAAACCCAACATGGGCTCGAAAGAATTGTGCAATACGCGTTAGGCAAAAGGTGCAGACATAAACAGAACAATCCAAACTGCAGGAAAGAGTACCGTAGGTCAGCAAATTGAGAGCGCTTTCAAAGTTTGTTTCTATTTCTTTTCATTGCTTTGGTTAAAGATAGGTAGAAAGAACTGGAAAAAAAAAGTCAAGTACTTCTGAGAAATATACTCATAAATTGAGATACCCTTTTCAGCAATATGGAGAGTTTGAACTGCTAAAAGGTGTTGCATGCAACATAAACAAAACATAGAAGGAAGGTATGTTTCGCGGCGGTGTTCAAGCTATGGTGGCATAGGTATACACAGTGCTGTGATGAATATGAAGACGACAAAAAAATCGGTTCTTACGCTTAATGGTAACTTCAAACACGTGATGAAGTTGCCCAACAGAATTAACCGAGGAGCACTGGTATCGACCGCTGTCATCAGGCACAACAGTTGTTATTGTGAGCCGACTTCCTGGAGAGACAGAGGCGCGTTCGAATGGTATTGGAGCCCCGTGTTTGAACCACTCCACTTCCGGTTCTGGAGTACCCCCAACCAAGCAGAGCAGAGTCAAAGAATTGCTCTCGTTAGCAATTATTTTGTCCAGCGGTTTCTTTAAGAAGAAGGGAGGGAACGACAAAGGGGCTACTATAGACCGTGAAAAAGAGAAAAACCGAAATGTTAACAGTTAAAATCAGAATTAAAGGAAGAAGTTAATTAACAGCTTAAGTATATGATTATGTCTCCGTTATAATACGGTTATGGGGTAAGTAAGTAAAGGGCTTTTAAATTTAGAGAAAATGGGGAAAATAACATCAACAAAATTTAAAACCCTTACGTCGAAAAATTTAAGTGACAATCATCGAGTTAATGAAAGTTACTGATCACACGCTGTATGAGGGATTAAAATGTTTAATAATATTAATATTAATCCACAATAATAATATTATAATATTAGTCCACATAGGAGAGCGGGACATGTAATATGTATAGAGTTGAAACCCGGGTGCCTTGCAGAGTTTGACGTCAGCTTTGTTGTTGTTGTATATTTAGTCAGCGTCAGATTTAATGCATTTGTGTGATGCCGAAACTACGGTTAACTTTCAGCATCCCTATAACTGTTTGCTTTTTCATTGTAAACTAATTGACGAGCTAAACAAGTCTATTTATCTTGGCATGGGGATTATTTGCCTTAGACGGACGTTTACAAAGTAACAAGCTGCCGCCTCGGAATAAATGAAAAAACGAGATTTGGTTTTAAAAACTTAACAGACGAGAAAGATTTTAGCTTTTACAGAAGGTGAAGTTAATCTCCAAGCCACATCAACTCGTACAGAAGACAAGTCCTCCAATGCTATTAGTTTCCTACACAGCGTCGGCTACGTTCGTTTCTTCTGTTTGTTCCTGGCTTTAAAGAAAGATTCAATAATTCAAATCAGGACATCTTAGGATGAATCAAATTTCCCGATCAGTTGGGTCCATTTGGCCTAAACTTCTCTGTAGTGCAAACGTGTCGTGAATCTTGTATTTTCCCTTGCGTGTTCATATATCGACCAAATTATTTTTAACCTGACAGTTTTTCAAAAGACTTGCTTTTCAAAGGGTAGAACAACAGACCACCCGTGAATTCTCTCTCCCAAGCTGACAGCTCATCGCACCTTAATCACACAAGCACGTTTTGTCGCTATGGCAATTTCAAGGGGGCTTACAATGTTTTTGAAATAAACGTCAGTCGGTTTGTTTTTTTATTTGAACAAACAAAAACGTTATTAGATCTTGAAAATGAACTCTTGCATTTCCTGAGTCTAAGTTAATGCTTTTACGAACAAAGATTCGAGTAATATGCTTTGAATGTCGATCGTGTTCATATCTGCACAAAGGTAAATGCAACAAAGAGAAAATCATTCACCAACAATCCACGAAAGAGAGAAAAGTTAATTGAGCTAATATGAATTCCAAAAGCACAACGTAACTTCTTGTTGAGCGAAACGAAAACATCGGACGTGACAAGCAAAGACTTACTGTCAAAAATGTCGGTAGTTGAGTCAATAATTGGTAAAACCTTCACAAACAGAGGATATTAAATTGCACGCACTGTTTGCTTGAGCGGGAAAGTTTTTCTTTTATAAAGCAGGGCGGTAGATTGGTAACCGGTCTGTTTCTTGCGGTCAAAAGGAATTTTTTTGCGACAAATAAATCCAGTTATAGTTTGGTCCCATCACCCACTGTTCTTCACTTCTCACATCAATTGAACTACAATTAAGTTGGCTGCAAATAACGTTAGTTATCAAACTGAAATTGTACAGTTCAAAGAAAGGTGACGGAAAATGTTTGCAGTTTAGTGTTATTGCAACTTTTTTCAAATACTTTCAAGTAAAACTAGCTGGAAAGTATTTTGAGCTGTTCTTAACTTTCAGAAATCAAACTTCACTTAAAAGAGCGCGCGAATTTTCACCCTGAAAAGAAACTTGCGAAAGTTGCAAAGTTCTTCCAAAATAACACCGACTCAAACGCTTGCGGTTCGTCTTTTTTTTTTTTTTTTTTTTTTTTTTTGCCGCCTTCTTTTCAACACAAAGTAGGCGAGAAAGTCTGAACAAATGGGAGTTCATAATGCTTCCCTTTAATTTAAGTCGTGAATGATTTAATCCGATGTGAAACGACTCGCCTTAAAGTTGTCTTGAGGCACCTGCAGGGCGGATATGAAATTTAATTCTCGTTATTTCTTTCAAACTCTCAATACTTTGCTTGCCAAACTAAAAGGCTTTGTCGGTCTAACATAGTAATTATGTCCTTATATTGTAATACCCCTGCGCTCTAACATCACAATGCACATTCAATCAGTAGGGATTAGAAAGGCGACTCACAAACACCAAGCTAAGAATCTGGGATTAAATCGTCTGGACTGGTTACCGATGCAAAAACTGCGTCAGCGATTGGACCGGAGGCGCCGTAGATAAATCCTGTATACTTGCATAAAACGATATTTTCTAGTTCAGTCGGTGGTCGAAACGTTTGGTTACTCAAGCGTCTTGTTACTTCGAAGTTTTACAATGGAAACACAGGACTCCATATTGTACACACTGGTACAAAGAGATTCAAACCGACACTTAAACGTCAAGTTTCAAAGTCGTATTAATCTCAGAAGACAAGATTTGAGTTCCTTCTAACAGGATATGGTAGAAAATTGGCTTTTTCTCCATACTGAATTGAAACTTTGAGTTTTTAACTACAAAACCTGTGTCACTGGTATCTTATGCCACTTCAATAACGATGACAATTTAATTACTTGAGTAGAAATAACATTTTACTTTGAGTGGGAACACAACATGAACAAAAGTTTTTTTAAGACTCAGGAATTTTAACCACAATGAATAATTATATTAACCGAGCAGTTTTCAAGGAAACTTTGTGAAATCACTGTAACTGGCGGAACTCTGTCGTGAGAAGGTTCGATAAATTGTAAATGCATGAAGGAAGGTTCAAAGAAGTATTTCTAGAAAAGTTGTAGAAGAAGAAACTTTCCGAGTCGAAGTAAGCCGTTTATCAATTAAGAGTCCCCAGTGAGGAATTTATAATGTGACCGATAGAAATAGAATCAAAACAATGGCGGAACAAGAAACCACACAATAGTTTAAAAGCTTTACCCCTCTATGCGAGGCACGACTCACTCAGCGGGCTACAGTCTTATGCATGTCACGCAGAATTTTTTACTGATTAGGTTTCAGATCTACCGAGAAATATCTTCATGTCTGAGAAAGCACAAGCTACGCTCCTTGACATTTCTGTCGACAGTTGAACTAAATCTTGGTGTCCAAAATTTCTGATTAATAAAGGTACCACATCATAAGGTATCATTACAACTGGATGAACAATACGAAGCACCTGTTATCGGTCCATGCAATAAATTTGCTACATATAAAACATGATATTCGCTAATATCCATCCCCATCCCAAAGACACCATACATGTTACTTTACTCCTGTACAATACAAATGGGTCAACTTACCGATGACTTTGAGAACGACCCATCTTCCATGAGTTACGATCGTACTTTCAGATCCAGATTGCATCGTTCTACATCGGTATATTCCCGCATCAGTATCCTTTGCACCCGAAAGTAAAATTGCGGAACTGTTGATCATATGAACGCGGCGAGAATAGCGCGAATCAATGTGAGGTTTGAAGTTCATGAACTTCATAAAAACGGGACTTTTCGATCCGTTCTTTCGCCACTCTAAGAGATCGGGCGAGTGATCTGCGTCTACAGCATCGCACGGTAAAATTGCGTCCGATCCAAGCTTTACCACGATGTCTAACGGTGGCGTTTTCCCACCACCCGGGTCAGTTTTCGATGAACTTCCCTGAGCCAAGCCTTGAAGAAGAAGGAAAAGAAACAAGGTTAACTTCATTGTTTATCAGTGAGCGATTGGTTATAAACGCGATCGTTTGAAACTGGTCGTCAACAAAGTCGCATGTTATCGCTTTGATAACTGCTTGGACTGATTACGGAAAGCTCCGACTTTCACGTGTTGAAAACAGAAAACGTGTGTTTTAATTACTCAGCTGTGTTTAGGTGACTATAGTTACGGGACAGGGAAGAGTTCGGATGGTGACGCCATTTAACTCAGCAGGCACTGAATGTTACAAACGTTCGAGTTATTTACAAGCGATCTCAGGCCTGCAAAGATTTTGCAACAAATCAGGGGTTATATGAATCAATCATGTAGAGAGCTTCCATCTTCTTCAGTGACGGGCGACGAAAGAACATATTTAGATTACAACGACGATAATATCCAGTTGAAAAATCTTACATCGAAATAAATGGTCCTCAGTTGGACGACAGTTGTTGCCGAATGCTGCTGTGTAAATTGCGATGGAGATCGCTGCGATTCTGCACCAAAACATCTTCGCCAATTAAAATCGAGCCCGGATTGCGAAGAGTGGAGTGGATCGTTCATGATTGATACAAGCGCAATACAGGCTGTAATCATAGCTTTGTTGTGTTTACGGATTTAAAACAGAAATATTGAGAATAGAAAAGATCGCTGGCTTGTTTTCAACACGAATATTTACTGTGACGATTCCGCAAAAGTGTGATAATTATAAGAATATTTTTGCAAACTTACCTCTTTGAAACATCGAGAAAAAGCAACTGATCATCAGGAAACACCAAAACATGACGCTATCGAATCTACAAGAATAAGACCATGAAAATCCGTGTTGTTACTCTGCAGCGATTTTAGTGAAATTTCCCTCCACAAGCCACAGATTCTCTGAAGCAAGATTTCACTAACCTTTACACATTCTTGTGAAAACAACAGTGTCACAAAGCTGTTCTTAATAGAACATACACGATAGAAATGAACATCTTCGATCAATAACTTGACCAAATTGGAAACGGTGTAAGATAACAATCGAAAGACAACTGGGTCAGCCGACAGCCAATCAGATCACAAGTTGATCTTTAAGTTGACAAGTAAATTTATGAGTCGACACCATACCGTATCAAGCGAACGCATGATTTACGCGGAGTTTTGGCGCTTTTCGCGTGGACACTCGTGGAACATAAGCGATCCGTGGCAAGAACTTTCTTTAATTCAAGCCTTAAACGGTATCGGGGCAGAAATAATGCTCCGTAATTGTGCAAATTTTAAGGTTAAAGAAAACCGGAAGCAACAGCGACCGATGAAAACCATTGTGCTAATGTGAGAGGAACAATTACCCTTCTAATATGCCGCAGTTTTAATTGATAAGTTATAACTCTGAAGCTAATGACTGAAAACCTATACAAAGTGGAATATTTAACAATAATTGGCTGCCTTAAATTTTTTACTTTAAAATAGAATTTTGCATCGGAAATCAATTTTTGTTAGCAACTGATAAAACCTGTCTTGAGACATCAGCACTGACTGCGTTCTTTGAAAATATTATTCAACCGCAAATAATTTCTCACCCTTAACTGTCATAATTTGTGATGGTCAGACTTCTCAATAACAAGATTACGAACGTAAGATGGAAACAATCAATTTTGGTTACCTCGACAAAAAAGTTCAAAATTTTCCCCAACAAGTGAAACCATAATATGAAATCATTCCCTGTATTACAGTTTAGATAACTTCAAGATCTAGAAACAGTAGTGTCTCCAAACAAGAGAAAGAACAATAATACCGACTTAGAGGAATTTCACACAGGATTTCCTATCAAAAATTACGTCACAACTCGGTTACACCCCTCGAATAATAAAGGAAATTAATTTACAATACCCTTAGGAATGAGCCAGGGTTTACCCTTGACACTCAATACCTAAGATTTTGTTTCTTTTTGTCGCATTTTCATCGTTTTACCTAAGGTGATTGATATAATTGGTTTTTTGTCTCCTGGCCTCCGTCAAAGGAAAACACTTGTGATTACCTCAGTTTTTATTGGTAGACATGCGTTTGATTCACTGCCGTGTCCGCGTTGGTTCTTCTCACTTTTTCCCACCAAATGACTGTGGTCATTTCAATCAGTTCAGTGACTTCAGTGTAGCTTTATCAGCAAGTATTTCTTCCGAAACTCGCACGTCAGTATTAAAAGAATTCACAGAACAGCGTGCGGACATGTTTATCAAGGCGACTTATCCGTAACACCAAAACAGTACTTTCAGCAACGTCTAAGAAACGAAACAGCGTATTCGATCCCATCATCGTTTGAGCAAGAAAGTTTAGTTTATTTTTAGCGAAAAAAAAGCCTAATTGCACCTTAGCGGTTTCAGCTCAAAATTGAGGAAGTACTCGGTGCCTTTTAGACACTAACTAAATTTGTGTAAAGATCTTCCATGTACCAGGAAGACCTTTACACAAATTTATACTGTTACTTAATGTTTGACAGTCCACAGCAAACAAAATTACGAATAACGCCTTTATCTTAACGCCGTCCACAGCCGCCTGAAAATCGCGCGCGCTAAGCGTGCGTGGAGTCTGCGGCGCGCTGGTGATTTGCGTTTGCTCCCGTTTCGCTCAAAGTTCGAGGCGACTCCAAAGAGTAATAATTCACAAAAATGAAAACAGAACAAAATCCTAGGATGAAGTTACTCAGATCGGATTACAGGGAAGAATTTAGCCCTTTAGAAAGACATTTCAGCCTTTTTGTATTCAGCAATTTTTCTGTCGCTCTCAGAAATGCTCTCGGGTCAGCTGAAGCGACGGAGAGAAATATAGATAATGTGAGACAGCCAGCCATTTTAACCATACAGTGACCAAAATCAACCGGTTATGACGTCAATGCACGGATATTTTGCATCCAAACTCGTAGACTAGTTCTCATATCTGTGAAATCAGATGATTTCTTGCACCTAACTTCTTCTCAGTGATTTGAAATTTCGTTTTGACAACATTTTGTCTTTCCATTGTCATTATATTTGAACTTTTTATCTTTATTCAGTTTCTCATCGTCCAGAAGAGTAAAGGATTTAAATGAATATGCGTCCTAGAGAGATAAGGGGGATCAAGTACATCAGTATGTACACTTCGCATTTAGAATACACAAATACTTATAGATTTTTACCAACTCTTCAAAATTCTACCGAACGCAAACACAAGAAAACACCGTAAACCTCCTCGGTCTCATTAGCTTCCCACAAACATTGCTCCTCCAATGTGATTTCATTGACTCCCAAATATCACAGTGTGAAGCCATATCAAGTATTCCGGCATAAAATTGAAGTTTTTTCAAGGTTTTTGAATAAGAAACATGAGTTGTGATAACACTTTTTTACTGGCTTTCTCGAATTCTCTTTCGCAATTAAATCTGATGAAAATGGAGTACAATTCTGTGTAAGATTTTTCGTTTCTTATAAGACATTCAAAGTCGAACGGAAGATCAGTTGGTCCCGAAGGAAGCCCACATAAAGCTTTCATCATCACCAGCTGTTTTCATCATGACATGACTGTTAATATTTCAAGATTTGAAATGTTTGTACTCCATCAGTAAAAAAAGAGTGAAACTGGCGAGTTGTTCGTTTTACAGATCCACCATAAGACCTGATCATATTCTCCTGTATGAGGTTAATTTTTCTTGCCTTATTTTACACAAACGACCTGAATACTTAAATAAAGTAACAGCTAAAGAAATGAGAATCAAAAAATATATATTACTACCTTGATTCCAAGTCTGACAAAATATCTCATCATCTCAGTGAAATCCTGCTGGGACAGATAAAAGAAAGATGCGGAGAAGGCTTAAACTATATGTTAAAACTAACCACGTACGATATTACTCATCTCAAAATTAACAAATGGTAAACACCACAGCGTACACTATTGAGTTATGGATGCACGCGGGAGGTTGCTAAGCACGAAAGAAGCGTAAGAGTCGCTCGAGGCGACAGCCGAGAGCGACTCTAGCTTCTTGAGTGCTTAGCAAACCTCCCAAGTGCATCCATAACTCAATAGTGTACGCTGTGGTGTTTACCATTTGTTTTATAACATAACATTGATACATTGTAGCTAAAGAGTTCCCGTTTATTTAACAAATCTTACGCGACCAGAAAAAACAAGCGCGCGCGGAAAAATAGTCTTTGCATTTGCTCACGTCAGCAGCGTACACCCATGGGCAAATGGGGAACGCTAAATTGACCAATCAGAGCGCGCGCTTTACTTTGGTTATGTTATAATGTACTTTACATGTGGCTCTCTAATGTTACTGGACATTTTTCTGTTTTACCCACGCTGCTCGCTGCACGCTGCAAACAGCCTAACCATCAGAAACGAAAAGATAACAAAGCAGCTCGTATCTGCCAAGGACTCATGAGCGAAAAGGAACAATGACTAGCCGACTAAAACACTACAACAGAAAATACGTAGAATATAGAATCACTGGCGGGTGAAATATATCGAGAAATGTGCACAGCGGGATGTTAATTTCATTCAGCCGAGGCAAAGCTCATTAATATGACGAGTGGACATCGTAGACAAATATAAGTATACATATCCAGAATTTAGAAAATCTCTCTTAACTGAATTTTCAAACACCGTTGAGTTTGAACGAAATATGCCCTTTGAGTCTTGGCGCAGAATGAAGGTCGAAATCCGCATGATAAGAAAAGTGAATTTAGATCAAACTAAAACCAGTATAAATATTTCATTAAATCAACTATTTTTGTTTCACAACTGCTCTCCAGGCCTGCAATACATACTTGTCGATCGGTATTTGATCGAAAGTTTGATCACTGCTCACTAGATTCCAAAGCGTGATCTCATGAACAATTGAAAATCTAATCATTACATCTGATATCGTTCTTTTGTAACTTTTTCACCTTAAAATAAAAATCAGACAAACGTCAAAGAAAACGTGAAAATATTTTTTTGTTACACGAGCACATGTTTATGTACGTTGCTTCCAGTTTTCGCAAAAGAGATAACAAAGCTCTTGAAATGACAACTTCATCTAATATAATGTATGCAATTCTGTCTTAAACGGTCATAGCTTGATCATTAATATTGTTTTTGAAGACGACACTTGGGTCAAAATTATAATAAGTCATAAGTTCCTATATCGATGTTTTTCTCAACACACAGATAAGAACATGAAGTAACTGATTTTAAGTCATACTTGAAAGATCTCAAAACGGTTTAGCTTTCAACTGAAGAGAGCTACACATTTTTAATTGCACCGAGTTAAGAACTAGAAAAAACTTTGTTTGATCATTGCATTAAGTCTTAATATTGTTTTATATTTTAATATAATCTGATAGTATTGTACCCTCTCACGGCGCGGCTTAGTTATATCATCGCTGATGGTCCCATTCACTCACGCCAGAAGTCAAGGATAAATCATTGCTGTTTTAATTTGAGCAGAGTCTGTGTCGGCAGATTCAGATCAGATTCAAGAGTAAAGAGATTTGTCAGTTCCCTGGTCTAACTTCTGTTTTTCACCTGATACTGCACAGACGATTGAAAACAATTTAATTGTGAAACTGACACAAAGAAAGAAAGAACGCTAAGCTGTAACCACTTCAGAACTTGACAGCTGTCAATCATTTCATCGTATTCTGCTCAGTAGCATTCCCCGCCTTCATTTCCAAGTGCATGGAATACTAATCACGTGTTTGTCATTCTGATCAGTGAAACCACGTGAGTATTCTCTTGCTCCTCATTGGTCGAGTAGGAAATCTGCCAACATCATAGATGAAAGCGGGAGCCAAATTCTTACATCTTCTTTATTTTGAGATGTATAAAAGTACAGAGCATTTTCAGAATGAGTACATCTTCCTATGCCGTGATGAAAGGGAGGTATATTTAAAGAAAGTCGCACCATGGATGCCAACCACTCACAGTAGCACCTGGGCCTCGCGTGTAACATTCGGGATCACTGGTCAAGAAAGGTTATCTCGCGACGCCTCGCGTGGCGGACCACCAACTGATATGTTTGACTTGAACCCATCGTATTGAAAGTATTTACTCAATAGGTTTCTCATTTGTTTCGCTATTATATCCATAATCAGAGTTTTGTCATTGAAATCATCTGGGTTTAAACTCATAAAAGAATAATAAAATATGTTAAGTTGATGCAAACAAGCGACAGTTTAGCCGCTTCTTCATTTGAATTATTAAACCGTAAAGCTTATAATATTTCCCCTGAAAGTTTCATGGTCTTTACACCCAGACAAACAACAAATCATATAATCAAGCAAACTTCACTTGCGCCATGTTTACCACTCGGCATGTTTACCTCTCTAGACAAACAACTAAACGCTACTCGTTAGTAATAAAATCTAAGATTGTAGCGTGTGAAATGATTTATCGAACACGTTCCACGATCTGAGCCAATGTTTTCTGTGGGCCACCGTACAAAACCCCTCACCACAACAACTGATCGCTTCAAAAGTAAGGCTGCAGTTTACATGAAACATCAACAGTAAATTACTGTAATTGAATTAATTGTACGTACCTTAATTGTGTGAGAAGGAGAGCTATCAATGACGAGTTGCTGGAATTGCTTTGTTAACGCCTGCTGCCTGTCACAGACACGATGCACCACACAGAGGGAAGAAAATTGAAGTGTCATTAGTCATCGTCTCACAGACGGCATGCGGTTTCTCATAATGGAGAGTTCTGAATGTGGAGAGGGACAAAAAATATTAAAACTTAAATGAAAGGAATTAAACAAAACCGTGAAAATAGTTAAGGCTTTTGAAAGGGTTAAAACGGTTTAGTCTCCTGGGCCACTTGTAACTCAACTCAACGAGTTATAACTTTCCCTCACAAACGGGCCTCGGAACTGTGGTCGAGTTTTTCAGTAGTAGGACTAAACTGAAGATTATCAAGTATATACAGGTTTATGGATTTCTTTTTGGCTAGCAGCGAGTAAAACTTCTTTTTTTTTTTTTTTTTTTTAATTTTCATTTCATCTTGAGTTGCGTGACCTTCTTGATAGCGAGATGATCTCGATGAAGGGAAGGCAGTTTATCAAACCGGAAAAACCTCAAGATAAGATAAAGCCGATCAACATCAGACATATTGGTCACATTTAAAAATATCCTATGAATGTCAACGTCCGGTGTGGGTCACGGGTTATCTGTCAAACCTTTTTTGTCGGCTATGACCGGGAATAATAAATTTATGCGGCAAAACGTTGTAGCGTTGCAGTTGTGTCTTCCGTTGCAGTTATGTCCTCACAACTATTAACCAATAGAATGTGGTTTTACTTCTTCCAATCAAAAGGCGTTGTGAACGTGTCTCTTGCTTGTCACTTCCCAAGTAGGGGAGGGATGCAATGCAAAAATATTAATTGTAAGAAGATCGTTAAGATTTCCGCGCTCGAAGGTTAAGAATTTCATGGGATATCCTTGTTTCATGAGCTATCCTTGGTGTCGTTTGGGACACTTCGGATTGGTGAAAGATTAACTTGGAACTTGGAACTTGTACTCCCAAATAGCTAGGCTAACGCTGGGAGATATAGAATAACTAATTTGTAGATTTAAGATTCTATGTGCAAATAATCGAAAAGAATCGAGCGTAATACAAGTGCACGATTTGTGGCCAAAAGTTGTCGAGGAAACGAAGACTGGAAACCCTGACTTGAGTTGTGTTCACGGCAAAGGTGAGAAATAGCACAAGCCAATCAGAACTTTGAATGTGATTTAAAACGTGTTTTACCCTCATTATTATAACAGGTGGATGCCACCATAGGAAGTATAAGAGATAACTAGATGGTGACAGTGTACCAGTACCCAAATCAACATAGTTTGACCGCAACAAGTGTTCAGCAACACGTTTCCACACAGCCATAGTCTTTCGCTTGCACGGAACTAGCAGTGGTGCCAAGAGAGTTAAGTGCGTTTCCTAACGAAGAAACATTTGTGAAAGAGAAGGAAGCGACTTTGTTGCGTTGGAATTCTCGCCTAAAAATGGATGTGCACATTTCGAAGCTTTCACATGTTTATGATTATGTTTATGTTGTATGATTTTGGCACATCTGTGGACATGAGACATTTGGAATCCAAGAGGCCTTTGAGGTTAGAAAGCAAATCTACGATTGACAATTTGCATAATTTAACATAATTGACTGCTGCTTTACGAAAAAAAGTGCATATTAATGTTAAGATTTACTAAAACTCAGTTTGAATAATAAATTTCATGATAAACGTATACAGGTATATCTCTTGGTACATTCTGTGTAGCATACCTTTTTTGGGGGGAACCAAAGTTTTAAGCCTCTAAAATTACTCCTTGTCTTAAAACTTTCACTTTCAAGTTAATGAGAATTTCTTGGAATTATTTGAACTTCAGGGTTATGTACATTGCCTCAAATTCAATTCCCAGAAATTCCCAAAAATTCCACCTAATCTTAACTTATAGGTAGTTTGTATAGCTAAGAATTCCTTGGAATTCCAAGTCTTTGCAAAACTTGAACTTTCCTTTGCCAGAAATTCCCAGTAATTCCAAGCTTTTCAAATCAGAGCTTATTTACATAATTGGGAATTTTTGAGAATTTCAAGGAATTCCCAGAAAAATCAGAATTAGGGTTTTAATGGAGGTTTCGACAAATTGCAAGTTTGCACCCCTATCAATTTTAGGAGTTCACCACCTGGGCCCAGTTGTTGGAAGGCCAATTAGCGCTAACTCAGGGATAGTTGTTAATCCCGGTTTCTATATTTCTATGTTGAAAGGCCGTTTTGGGATAATTTTCCCAATTCTTTTTAGAGCATTCAATCATTAAATCATTGAAAAATGGAATTCAAGTAAATTTTCTTTTAAAACTTTCAGATCTGAAATCAAATTTTACACTAACCCTGGGTTTTCTCAACCGACCTTTGAACAACCCGGCCCTGAAGTAAAGCAAGTTGCCCACCCCTCTTTACCAGTTTTCCCCCAAAGTAGAGCATGGCCTTCTAGAGCTTTAGCTGACTTTGATGCTCTCTGAATCCCTGGATTGTTGCCTACAATTGTTGTCTCTTTCTTTTCTCCTTTGTTATTCTTCTGTCATTGTAAAAGTTTAGGAGTAAAAAATCTTGTTTAATTTGGTTGGATTTGTTTTGACCGACAAAAACTTTTTTTAGAGGTATAGAATTTTGGTTCTTGCTTCTGGTTCCCTGTTGCTTCCACTGTTTGCAAGGAGAATTTTGCAACCCCCCCCCCCCATCCTTAACCTTTTCTGTGTTCTCAAGTACATGAGGCTTTCTTTCTATGCAGTTAACTACATTCAAAATCATGTAACATAAAGATCTTTTTAATTATTTGAAAGCAGGCGACATAAAGATCTTTTTAATTATTCTCCTCCTGATCTTTCACAGAAGACTACAAATTAAAACAAACAACTTTCTTAAAAACTCTCAGCTTGGTTAAGTACCAACAAGCTTGCATACAAAAAAAATTGTAATTCGTGTTGTTAATAACATACAAAATTAATTACTGAATAAAAGCCAGTTCCCTTAAAATATGCATGCGACAGGGAGTTGAGTCTTCAGCCAGTTTTTTTGTTTTTTTTTTTGTTTTTGTTATTTAATTAGGAACCAAGAGGACAAAGGTCTGGTTGACAATGCCAAATTGGATACTCTATGACATGCATCTCCCCGTGAGCATTTTCACTCTGAGACCAGACAAATGAAATATTAGAGAAACATGTTCTTTTTTATCTTCTCATTATTGTGGAAAAAGAGGGAAAAATTAGTCCTTATGAGTAGTCAAGAGGTAGAGCTTTGGATTCTGCAGCTCCATGCTCTATCACTAAGCCAACAATACATGTATAATTTTCCATTGTGTTGCACTTGCTCTAAAGTCAAATTAATCACAGCAAGCAACCAATGCAAAATAGAATTTTATGGCAAATTAATAACTACATAAAGTCAACTAAGTTAAAAGCTGCGATTATGTGTATGTAAGGCAGCTGTGGGTCTACATGTTGATCAAATGTCAGTTGATACCCTCATCAGCTGATACAAGAAGTTTATAACCCTGTTTTAGGTCAAAAGCTCCTGCTGATAATAAATGCAAGTTGTTGGTAATGTATCAGCCAAGTTTTAGCCGCATGTATCATGTATTGTACATGGCGTGCCTTATGTGGCAAAATTTAAACTCAAATTGGGCCATAGTATGCAGATTTACTTTTCTGCTGTGATATCGCAGTAGGCAGATAATCCTTAATTTTACTAATTATCCATTTTCAACGTTTCTTTTACATGGAAATACAGCTCTATACCCAAGGTTGTGGAATTCTGGTTACTCACTGTTTCAGATTTTAAATTTATTTATTTTGCAACTTCTATTTCAACTCTTGGCAAAGTTACCAGCTGCTGTCAAATATTTGTTTTTGCATGCCATCATTTTCTCAACTTCATTGGAAACTGATATGAGAAACCAAGGCAGGAAAATGAAATGGATAAATTTGTATTGTTTGCATCAAAAATCCAGATTAAAAGTGTTGAAAAATTGGGAGGAAGTCTCAAGTGTTTTGCTTTTTCTAAGCAGAAACAAGTACTTTGTGGAGTATCCTTGCCTTCTCTTGTCATTCCTTTTACCTGTGGAATTCACGTTTGTTCTCTGATTTGTTTTAGTTCTTTTATCTAATTAGGATTGTTTTTTTGCTCCCAAGTTCCATCAATGTCATAAACCTTGCATCAGCATAAGCTTTTAAAACATGTGTCCTCCTATCTGGCCAATATTCTGAATGAGTGGCTAGGTTGGAACGTATTGAAGCGAATGCGTGACTGATATTTATTTCATGTCATTCACATTTAAAGCTTTCTTACACATTGGTTTGAGACGTGGTGAAGAATTTCTGTTTTACTACTGCGAGGGAAATCATTCTTACTAATATATGGTAAAGGTTTTAATAAAGGTGCTGTAAATCCCCACTATTTTTGTTAGCTTCCCATCAAGTGTAGGTGATGGTGAAGACAGCTTTTTAAGGAGACTTGAGGCATATTTCTCAGGTAAATGTACTCTTTTTCTTGAAATTAGGAAGGGTACATATCTCCCCCGCCCCCATCACTCTTCCCCATTCCTTTTAAGTTGCCTCTAATCATAGGGGATAAAAAGATCACTACACAAAGTTCACAATCGTTGACAAAATTTATTGCACACTGATAGGTTTGGGAGTTCTGGCTCTATTAACAAGTACTGGTAAGTTGTAATCTTAACTGCTAAGGCTGATTCTTCATCTTCCGATTTTGCAGTGCAATACAACTTATGGACAGTTCATTAGACCGGGCAAATAACAGGCCCTACATATGTACAGAAGTTCGCTAAATACGTACAAAAGTTTGCTAGTATTTACATCAGTTGTAGAAACCTAAACAAAATTGATATGATTTAAATCTCTCAATACCAAAGTAACTTTCTTTTTCAAGCATGCGACGAGTTTATTTACAATTGGCTAGGATTTCAATGGCAGTTAATATGAAATTACTTGAACCTGATCGCTTCAATTGAAAGGGAAAACAAACTATAAAACAAATGTGTTCTATCTATAATCTGTACTGAAAGTAACTCATCTGATCCGCTTTTAATCTCCAAAAGAACTTCGATAAACTTAACTGGAAACTATTCCTCGTGACAGGCATAGGCGATCAAAACATACAGAAGCTTGCATTCAATTTAGGATCGAAACTAACCAATCATGAAACGATAGAGTTTCCTGAGAGGTCCGAGGTTTTCCGGTTCTCTTTCTGTTTTCACTTCAATATTATTGGTTCGAATAAAAAAAGATTGACATCCTTTCCTCTCAATAAACATGGTCATTGGTTCCTTTTTCTTTATTTCGATCCGGTTCAAATAATCTGTCTGCCGTGAGCGCCTTTCAAACCTAGTTTGTTTTCATTCGCGTTTTAAGTTTTTAGGTTGTAATTTGTCACTGAGCTGGTTACCTCACAGTTAGCGTTGAATAGTAAGATTTTGAAAAGTAAGTAGTTCAGATAATTTTTTTACAGTTTACAATTTCAATTGCCGAGGCTTAAATATATAGCTTACACTTAGACCTACTCTTACTTACTAAACTACGTGCATGTTGCTCACCTGCTTCTGTGATGTTTCCATTGCCTCTGAGGTGTAACTCACGTAGCTGACAGTTGCTGTTTGTAATGGCGTAAGCCAAGTGCTGTGCTCCTGTGTCTGTGATGTTATTGTTGAAGAGGTGTAACTCGCGTAGCTGACAGTTGTTGTTTGTAATGGCGTCAGCCAAGTGCTGTGCTCCTGTGTCTGTGATGTCATTGCCTGAGAGGTATAACGTGCGTAGCTGACAGTTGTTGTTTGTAATGGCGTCAGCCAAGTGCTGTGCTCCTGTGTCTGAGATGTTATTGCCTGAGAGGTCTAACGTGCGCAGCTGACAGTTGTTGTTTGTAATGGCGTCAGCCAAGTGCTGTGCTCCTGTGTCTATGATGTTATTGTTGAAGAGGTGTAACTCGCGTAGCTGACAGTTGTTGTTTGTGATGGCGTCAGCCAAGTGCTGTGCTCCTGTGTATGTGATGTTATTTCTTGTGAGGTGTAACGTGCGTAGCTGACAGTTGCTGTTTGTGATAGCCTCCGCTAAGTGCTGTGCTCCTGTGTCTGAGATGCTATTGTACTCGAGGTTTAACCAGCATAGTTGACAGTTGCCGTTTCTAATGGCGTCAGCTAAATGCTTTGCTCCTTCATCTTTCAGTTGATTACTTGTGAGGCCTAACCAGCTCAGTTGAGATTTCCTATATTTTAACAATTTACAAACCTCTAAACAACCTAGAGGACCCATCTTATTGCCAGTTAATTGTAGATGTGAAATTTGTTGAACATCCTTAATTACATTTACTAACGAAGAGCAATCAACAGCTGTGAGGTCACTTGAAATAAAATTTAAACCGTTAAAGTTAATTTGTTGTAGTTTTCTCTGAACGATCGATTGCATTCTATCACTTTCGTTAACACATTTGAACAATGTCACTGCTAAATTCCGTTTTGCTTGAGTTGGCCACATGGTTACTTCCCTTTCCGTTTCACTCTCTGACAACAGTTGATGCTCTACAATTCTTCTCTTTTTAGTTTCCACAGGAAGAAGGTCTGTGATAATTTCGCTCGGTAGGTTTTCTTTATCGTTCATTAGTCCTGCTAGGAACTGGAAAACCAGTTGCCATTTTCCATCCTTGATGTGTTGGGAAACAAATTCCGTCAGTTCACTTTCCGTCATTGTATTGACAAGGTGCCTCGCAGCGAAAAACTCCTGCATTGTTAAGTGAATGAAGCAGAATTGTGGTTTGTATTCAAACGCTTCAGGATGACGGTCGGGTAAGCGATGGAAGAGAGCGCTGTCCTCCATTCCACGTACTTCGTTTCCTTCAAGGATCAGCTTTCCTTCTTTAATTCCTTCAAAGGCCACTCTTCCTAGTGTCTCGAATTTTTCTTTCACTTCATTTGGCAGTTTAACTGAAAGAAAGTCTTCGCGAGTTAAACGTTTCTTGCGGAATTCTTTTGTGTGTTTGAAATAAAACACTTTCACTCCAATCTTGTAAATCGTTGTTAATTTGGAAGGGAGGGTAACGCTAGCGGAACTTTCGAACTGCAATATCTGTGACAGACTTGAGCAAATGATGAAGCTGTTCACAGGGATATAACAGAGCGAAAGCAAGTTCATGTTGCTGCTGATGTGTCGCCATAATGTGTCGCCTGCTTGTTGGTCATCTCCAGCGAATTTGTAAACGTATTCTTCAATTTGCTCGGTTGAAAACCCCAGGATTTCTAAGACTTTGTCGAACTTAAGATGTTCGATGCCTTTCAAAGCCGTAGGTCTCGTAGTCGTTACAACCGAAGCATCTTCGAGGAGTTCCCCGGTTACAAGCAACTGATAAAGGATTTCGAGCGGCATCTTTTTTTCGATGCTGGGAAGGGGAGGCTCCAGGACGGCCATGTTCGCGCCATGTTTAAATTCGTCGAATCCATCGAAAAGTATCAGGACACTCTCAGGGTGCTGCAGGATGTGCTTCCAGACTTCATCGTCCAGTTGATTTGAGGGAGAATGTTCTGACATTATCAGTAGTTCCCTGAGGCTAAGGTCGTTTGCTGAATCGAATCGCCTGAATTTCACCAAGAACGCAGCATCAAAATGGATTTTGGCACCGGATGTTGCGTTGAATACTCTATCAGATGCCCAGTCTCTAAGAATTTTGGTACAACATAATGTCTTGCCGATTCCAGGACGACCGACAATCAAGACTTTCTTATTTTCATCATTTAGGAGGTCTTTCAGGCTTTCCAGTTGTGATTCTTCGTTGTGCGACTTTGGATAAACTCTGAGTTGTTCTTGTCTGTCTGTAGTAAAGTGGTACATAGCCCTCCCGGGAATGACCACCAGGTTTGTGTAAATCTGATCCAGAGTCAAATCTTTGGTTGCTGTTTCTTCCCCTGGAGGACCTGAAAACGGTGATCGGAGTTCGGCGGGATAACGGGTGTCTCTTTTAATCTTTTTCTTTGTTTTCGTGATGAATGTCTGAAGCTGTTCAGAGTTCTCATTTCCGCTCCCTCCATCGGTGGGATTTAGATGGGTTTTTAGAAACTCTGAGTCTTGCATGAATCTCCTTTCTTTCCATGCTCGTAAAAAAATGTAGACGGTTTCAATCAGAATGCCAGCGACAAAAGTTCCATTCACCATAAGGACAGCATACATCCAGAAGGTTTTCTTTTCCGCTTGTCGATTGTAACATTCGTGAGTATTGTTTGGGGTGGCGTTAGATGAATTCCTTGGCTGATTGGTTTCATAGTTAAAATAACAGTCAAACTTTGAGGAAAACTGTAAAGGATAAAGCCACTGAGTTTGTAGGACTATGAAGAGAATTCCTAAGACAAGTCTTGTGGATAGTTGACAACAATAAGCGATGAAAAGTTTGTGTCCATGGTTTCTTTCTGGCCCTCTTGAGTTCCCTTGGTCGTGCGACAGTCCGCTCTCGGGATCTCCGTTACGGTTACTTGAGGACAAATGATCGACTTTATGTCTCACTGATTGGGAGTACATAGCACATACGATTCCAATAAGGCCGAAATTGATGATCATGAAGCCATATATAGGAACGCCGTGATTCTTGTACTGTTTCTCGTACTTCTCGAAACATTTTCCACGGACGAGGTCGGTGAATTCGCTCGTCACTCCACCACAGCGGAAATCAAATCTTTCTTCATTGTTCTCCACTTCAGCAAAAATGCCAAAGAAGACTGCGCTGATCATGAACCAAAATAAAACTGCGGCATAGCTAATTTTGTTGAAGGTTTTTGGTGCAATTAGTTCTTTGAGATGATCCATCGTTTCAATGCTGTTGCATTCACGCTGTTTCGATGAAATGAAAACTGCTTCATAATTTGGCTTGTGGACTTCGGTTACGCATTGTTTCAGATTTTTAGTTTCGATGGCAAAACTGCAATTTTAACTCCTGGCAAACTTACGGCTCTCAATGATTTGTTCTCGCACGCTATCATTTTCTCGACTACATAGGAAACCGAAGGAGGAAAATGAAACCCTTGGGTCAAACTTTTCCTTATTTGAAATACGTCAGATTTATTTGAAATTTCTTAGAAAGAGGCGCCATAGACACGTTTTCAGGGATGAGGAGAAATCGTGAGTTGATATTGTAAGGGTTTTTACTGAGTATGAAAACCTCCCAATGACCTGATTGCGGTCCTCGACTTCCACTTCCCCACAGAGTTTGCAAAATCACATTTTTTTCTCTGTTTCATCTGTTTATCTGCAAATTGTGACTCATCAGTAACTGAGAAGGCGGACATTCCCGTAGGAAAGTGAAACCATGCATTTTTGACTAACACTAAGAATTTGCATAACTTCAGAGCATCCTTGTATTCTCCAAATAACAATAACCACTATTATATACCCGCTCTTTCTTGTTAATTTTAAAAGAATGCTTACTCCTCTGAAATAGAACTGAAAACTTTCGTCCCCGCTTCAAGACGGTCTCAATGTGGTCATTTGTCAACCGTCAAAACATACACGATTTTTACCACCAGCCTTTCCGCAAACCTATAGTTCTGAAAAAGGGTTTTTAAGCCACCACGAAAAGCGTTGTCCGACAAACAGACACTTGAATATATATAGATATCTTATTAAACGTTTTGTTGTGTCGTATCGATGAGTATTTTTACGAGTTGTGCAGCATTTGAAAAATATACGGCGGACACTCTCGTAGGAAAGTAAAACCATGCATTTCTCACCGAACACTAGGAGGCCAAACACCATAGTGCCGTATTTTGAATTATACGTCACAACTCGTAAAATACTCAGCGATACAACACAACAGAACGTCTAATATGAGATTTATTATCCAACATGCCAAATTGTTATTTCAGTGCGGGCGAATGTCTTCCTGGTTCTCTCTCTGGAGTACAAATACCGGGAGATATTTGTACTTCTTTTGGGTGTTGTTTTTACTCTGCGAAACACATTTGGATAATAAATTAAATATGTTATTAAACGTTTCGTTGTGTAGTATCGCGGAGTATTTTTTCGACTTCTGCCGAATATTGGTTAAAGCGCTGGTCTGTTGTGCGGGAGGTCGAGGTCGATCGTTCGAGTCCCGGCCAGACCAACACTCAAGGTCTTAAAATAACTGAGGAGAATGCGCTACCTTTCTATAATATCAAGAAATGGATAGACATTCTAGTCTTTTCGGATAAGGACGAATAAACCGTAGGTCCCGTTTACTGCATCTATTAATTAGTTCATTTGGTTAGGCAGGGGACATTGAAGAACCCACTCACGAGATTACTGTGATGTGGTCTGGCCTGTTTACTGGGAATTGGGGGGAGGGGGAATTTTTAAATAAGTTTCCTTCGATTGTTTGTAAACTGCTGATGCAGTCCGGCCAAAGTCCCTCGAAAAGTGTTGTGATGCGCATTTGATCATATCCACATTTTAATTTGCGCAATATAAATATCAAATTATTATTATTATTATTATAATTATATTGACGAGCTCGTAGGTCGAGTCAAAATATAAATAGCGAGTAAAAATACTCAGGGATAACACACAACAAAATGTTTAATGAGAGATTTTTTTTATCAAACACGCCTAATGTTTTTTGCAGTGAGGGTGAATTTCGCGGATATTTACTTTTGGGAATGCGTGACATATATGTATGCTAAGCGGAACAGAATTGACGTGGTATTTTCTTCAATAAATGATGAAACTTGTCGTCGAACTGCTTTTCTTCGTTCGAATCATCTAAAAAACTTGGATTAATATTCGCCAGCCATTCCGAGTCTTCGTCATCAGGAAAATAATTTAAATCGTTAACCATTTTTTTTCGTAACTTCAATCCAATTGGTCGCTCGCCCGATGCGAGGAAACCTGTCAACTGGTTCTCTCGTTTTGGGCGTTATTTATACTCTACGAAGCACCGTTGGATAGTAAAGTAAAAGAAAAACTCTGAAGAAGTCGAAATCGGACTTAACTCGGATATTTTTCGGAGTTGTCGTATCTTTATTGACGGATAAAGGTAATGTACTCATCTTTAGGGAATTTGCTGAAAACAATCTAATTATTCCAGAAACGTTTTCATGTTGCGTTTTCAAAAACAAATGGTGTGGTCGGCAGTAATACATTTTCACAACAGGGTTCCAGGTAGCAGAAATTCGGTCAAATGTTGAAAATTCTGGGTTTGTGCATCAAAGTTAAATAAAGGCTACATCAAGGAGGCACGCGAGGAATACGCGAAACTGCAGCGTGTTTGTTCAGTATATACATCGGGAATTGCGGAAACTCCGAGTAACAGATCCTACATCAGTGGAGTTTCTTCGTGAAGAGATCAACGAAGTAGTGTTAAAAAGTATAACGGAAAACAAAGAACAAACATGATATGTTCTGATTTTGCTTTCTTTCTGTGGACTCTCAGAAGAAAAGAAAAACCTGAAAACGTAATGTACAATTAGCTGTGAGTCAGAAATCACAAAAGGGGAGAACTCAAATGTGTATCGAGTGCGAATGTCGAACTAAGAAGATCAAATAAAAAGCACCGAAAGACACCGGAGAACATCAAGACAAGACAGGAAGTGTGGCTAGTTGCTTCACCTCAATAACTGTTACTTTGAAGGACAACCACGGACCCGAACTCTACGTATATCGAGGAATTATGCATTTCATTTCGTCTTCCAATATGAAGTAACAATATGGTCAAGCATTGATTAACTTCATATATTTCATTGTATCTGACTTATCCCTTTGACGGGTTTATTACGAATCAACTTAACGGCCTGCTCCCAGTTGGCTTGTTAGCTCAATTGGTAGAGCGCTGCACTGGTATCGCAGAGGTCAGCGGTTCGAGTCCCGTACAGGCCTGATTTTTTTTTTTTCAGGTCTGATTTTCGCTATTGCTTAAATAGCGCTATCTACTGCGAGGATCGTGCATCATACGTATCTAATACCGCAGTTCAAAATATATGAACTTCATATATTTCATTGTATCTGACTCATCCCTTTGACGGGTTTATTACGAATCAACTTAACGGCCTGCTCCCAGTTGGCTTGCTAGCTCAATTGGTAGAGCGCTGCACTGATATCGCAGAGGTCAGTGGTTCGAGTCCCGTACAGGCCTGATTTTTTTCAGGTCTGATTTTCGCTATTGCTTAAATAGCGCTGTCTACTGCGAGGATCGTGCATCATACGTATATTGATTAACTTCTCAGTATTTTTTACACGTGCGGTGAAACTAAAAGGAGAAAATTAGAATGTACAGGATAAAGAAAAGCGCGAAGAATAATTATAACAAAAAGTAGCGAAGGTAAAACAAAACGAATAAAATAGACTGCAATCTACATCTGATCTTGTCTTAAAGGCGTAAAGAAACTTCAAAGTTGCGTAACTCGAACAGACAAAACGTTACTAAAATACTCCGATGTGACCCCTTCGATCCCCTAACTTCAACTCCACAATAATGAGGGCGTTCTCTTATAAGGCTATCATTGTAAACCGGTTAAAACAGGAACGCCTAGCTACGTAAGCGATTCAATCTGTGAAGAATATCACACGAAAAACATAGGGGTAAACTCGATAATGAAACAAAACAGAACTCCAGCTGCTTTAAATCAGACCGACGATAATTACCTAATCAAAGTCCCTTTTTTCAATGTTCATTACACTGTCACTGAAACATTGCGTCTAGAATTCGATATTTTCCACGAGCAAATCTAATATTTTGAAAACGTTGTTCGGCTTAGTTAATTTCTTCGCCGGTAACCTCTATTAACTAGAGAGACTCAATTCTCTTTAATACATTGATATTCAAGGAAAATAACTTCTCTTTGTTAAAGAATTTTAAAACAGCTGAGCATTTTCTCGGATTAATTTTGTTGGTAAAAAAAAATTAAGCGCGGACAGCTTACGACTTTAAATCGAAAATAAATGACTTCTTCACTCGTCATCTGATCTTTACTGTCACTGAAACACTATGTGTATACACCGAATGCAAATATGGCGTCCACTTTGAGTTGCCATTGTTCTGGACTCACTAACCTCGTCTTCGCGTGGAAACACAATAGGATTATTACGTGTTTGAGAGGCTAGTGAGTCTAGAACAATGGCAACTCAAATTGGACGCCATATTTGCATTCGGTGTATAATTCGACATTTTTTAACGAGTAATTCGATACTTTGAAAACGTTGTACGGTTTAGTTAATTTCTTCCCCGGTAACCTATTTACTAGAGAGGGTCAATTCTTTTTAATACATTGATATTCTAGGAAAATAACTAATCGTTGTTAAAGGATTTTAAAACAGCTGATTATTATCTCGGATTAATTTGTTGGTAAAAAAAAAAAAAAAATTAAGCGCGGACAGCTCACGACTTTAGATCGAAACTAAAGTAAGGAATAGGGTCTTGTTGAATGGTGTGTCTTGCTGAGGCATAGTAGATGCTCTCACTTCTTTGCTGGTCTTGCTTCATGTTGTGAAATATTTTCTCTACCGAAGGGAGTTTGATTGTTCCTTTACACAGCTCTTAAAACCATCGAGCTTGGATTCCAGAAACTGACAGTAGACCACCAGAAGCTGGCTGCATAAAACCTACGAATGCTAATGAGGCCCCAAGTTCTGGAGCAAAAACATTTTTGAAGAGCTTCATTTTGTTGGTGCTTTCCTTCTAAAAACGGCAAATCAATATTATACTCAGTACAACAGACTATAACATCAGATGGTGTTTTTGTCCCTTCAGTAAATGTAACATTGTTTTCTTCTAATGCTGCAGTGTTGGGTTTCACTTCAATGTTCCTCCTTTGAATGTGATGAATTAGCGTAGGGCTTCCAGTGGGCTGGGTTTGACGAGCTTTCATTTTGGGGTTTAAATTCCAGCACCAAGGGCTTCCTACCACACTTTGAACTATCAACTGAAAGACAAAATTTGATAAACTCCATCGAAGCCTAAAGAACAGACGACAAGCATAATTATCAGTTGTGTAACCATGGACGTAGTTGGGTTTAATCCATGCACCAGATCTTGTTGAAATACAGACGGGTTTTTTTCTTCCAATTCTGCCACATTGACTGCAACATCTACAGCACTATTTCCAACACCAACAACCACAACCTTCTTTCCCATGACCTCATTGCTGATTGCATCTTTATAGTCTACACTATGGACTATTCTGCCTGTGAATGTTTCCTGACCATCAAAGTGAGGCATGTTTGGTTTGGCATGATGCCCAGTTGCTATGGCAACACACTTGACAAAGGTTTCCTTAGAACCACCTTGATGCATTCCTGCACTGTTCACTTTCACCCATGTTATTTTCCATCTCTTAGGGAGCTGCTCAATGTGAACCACCTTTGTTTTGAAACTAATATGTTCTCTGATACCAAAATCATACATGGGCTGAAATCATACACGTGATTTCAAAATCGAACGAGCGCGCAGCGCGAGTTCAATTTGAAATCACAAGTATGATTTCAGACCAAAATTGCACGACACGAGGTTCAATTACCACTTTATTACATCCATTTCGAAATCGCCCAAATACAGGACTTGATCAATTCAAATATTTTACTGATGCAGTACTGAGCCGGCTTTTAAATAAAAAGCGGAACCCGAAACGGGTTTACATCTTGTTTTGTAAGCAAAACAGAAAGACTTTGACATGTGTCAAAAACTCAGTCAAGCGTAAAATGATGCGATTTATCTTCTTACCAGTGCCTATATAACCCAAATTAAAAAAAGTATTTTTATGCCGCAAAAAAGCCCAGCCAAATGGCTTGTGAGCAATTTTTGCAATATGTTACTTCTCTCATGCACCGAGGTAAGCGAAAACTACATTTCTTTCGGGCAGGCAATCAAATTGAAGATATTATTCAGAACTGTAATCAAGTTTATATTCGGCGTAAAATGAATAACGCACGGATAAGGACAATTTGTGGAAATTTCATCCTCTGAGACAGACTTTCGTCGACGGAAAGTTTAAATTTTCTTAGCAAAGATAAGACACTATAATGACTCTAAAAGCCAGTACGGAGTTAGGTTCGAAAGTAGTCAATTCAGCCACAAGAAGAATAAATTCATCAACTCTGCATCAATTTACTCTACTTTGCAATTTAACCACTACACGGTTCATGAAGGTGGGAACATAATTGGTTGAATACTTAATCAAAATATCGACGAAGAATAAAAGTCGGTAACAATAGGTAAGGTTTGTAAATTAAAGATACACGTATAGAGAAGTTAGGAATAAAATCTCTGGCAAAAGGCAAAGGTTTCATTTTTCCCCGTCGGCTTTCAGTTGTTTAACAATTCGATTAAATATTTACTTCAACTGCGATCGAGAAATCTTTCAGAATTTTTCTCCGGCATCGACTAAATTGTATTAGGAATAAGTGAGTTGGGTTTTTTTTTTTTCGCCGTTTGCCGTTGCCATAAACGCCATGGAGAAACTCATTACAGTATATGCACTGGAAAATTTCAAAGAATTTAAAGTAAAATGTACCTTGCATTCGGGAGATGTCTCAAAAGTCGCAGTTTCGATTGTGAGGACCATGGACTATCAGCAGTGATTATAAGGCATTATTCCGCCGATAAAACTTTGCAGAATATGGTTGAGTATGGTTAGGAATACGAGAGTGATACAGCTGTCGCTTTGCAGATATGGTCATTTTTAATTAAGGCTCAAAACGTACAATCGCGACTTTGCTGTCATTCAACAAGTTGTTTTGAATTTCAATTTAAGATACAGACCCACGAAATCCTCAGCTAATTATTATAACTTTGCTCGCGGCAATTCTGAACGAGCTTTACCTTCAGAGAGGATTTTTCTACTTTAGTGCGTACCTCTACTGCTCCGAGGATAAAGCGAAGCTATTTTAATACCGTCGTTTTATGGTATTTTAAAAATAAAAATTCCAATTAATGCAAATATCATTTGGGTGACTCACACCAAAATAGTTTCCACCTCATGAATATTTATGGCATTTAAAAATGGAAATCCGAATTCATGCAAATTTCATTTAGGTGACTCACACTTCATGAATATATGATGCAGGTAGAGAAAAATGTCACAATTGTTTTTATTGATAATTCATTTTAGCTTTTTCCAAGTGCTTCCGTTAGCTCTCTCTAACGACAACGATAATTCACTCTAATCATCAAAAATATTTACAAATTAAGATAAAATCCTTTAAAATAGAAAAATACATGAAGATGTCGACTAACAAATTATTATTATTAAAAAAAAACAAAAAAAACGAAACTAACTAACAAATGGCAGCCTCTGAACTTTGAATATCCAGTTCTACATTAGTAAAATCCAATTTGGGCCTTCTAATTGTTATGGATCCTCTCTAACCCTCTCTTCCCTCTCGGCCAAATAGAAGCGCTGGGAAACACTAATATAATGATCTGTGCATGAAACAATCTTAATGGTTTGATGTCCCTGGCGACAAAGACTGGCACGAAACAATGTACGTTACGATTGTTATTGCTTCAGATGGCAAATTAGTAGTGAAAAAATTGAGTAATTTAGCAGCATGAATTGAAGTAAAAATTTTGGCCAGTAATTTCTCAATCAATTGCCAGAGGATCAGATTTAGTGTAGCTCATCAATCACAATAGAATTAAAACAAATATTTGGTTTGGCAAATTTTTCCCCAGTGTCCTGAATATCACAAAAAAAAAAAAAAAACAAAAAAAAAATTGCAGCAATGTTGTTTGTATTTCTTAAAAGCAAAACTAACTGTTCAGTCTGTCAGGGCTGAATATGGTTTTTTTTTTTTTTTTTTTTTACACTCTTTCTCTCCCAAGATCTCAGCAATAATTCTCCTTACTGTCTGCCATACAATTCTTATGATGTTAGTTTGGAGAATTTGGTATTTGATCAACTAATAATCCCTTCCTTGATATTTTCTTGATTCCCATCACTGATATTAAATTGATATTTTAGGGAGAAATTCCATCTTGGTCACTCGTGGGAGTTAAAGGGTTAAACCAGGCAGAGCTCCAGTATTTCCTGCTGCCGACTAACTTCTCTCTTTCTTTAGGTCTTCAGACTTCCTTTGACAAAATTACTGAGTTTTTTTCAGAAATTTTAATTACTCTAGTCATTGTTGGTTTAAAATTTTTATTAGTTTCATGAACATAACAAAAATTGTTGGATTTGAATTCTCACCACACCGGATTATATTTCTCTACTTATCATCTTCTCCATCGTCCTTGTGCATGAGGTGTTCCTCGGTTGTAAACTGAGCCTTGTGAAGGACTTGAATGGTGTCCAGAGTTTCCAAAATTTTGATTTCTGATTGCATTCTGTTGCCATGGGGACATCATTTCCCATGGACTTCTAGGCCGAGGATAGGAAATCATAGAATTGCTTTCAATTTGACCTCTGACCGGAGGAGATGACATGGAAGGAATTGGACTGTACTGCAGGCTCATCTGTCTGTTCTGATGGTCAAAAAATGGCTGTCTATTGAAAGGCGACAGATCAGACATTGGACTATGACTTCCTGACCTTGAATACATGTTTAGTTGTCCATTCTGATTCTCAAGTGGGGACATTCTAAGAGGCGAAATTCCATTTGATGCACTTTGATTTAACTGAGAGTTTGTATTCCCTTGAGCTAGTTTAACTGTTATTGATTTGCCATACAGTGTGATGCCGTCCAACAGGCTAATGGTGAAGGGTACAGAGGCTGCCTCGGATAAACTGACAAAACCAAAGGTTTTATTTCTTCCTGTTTCTCTATCTTTTGGAATATGGATGGCATTAAGAGGAGACGCCTAAATATGGGAGTGAAGTCACATTTGTAATGGATAAATAACTGATTACCGCCACAAAGATTTTGTAAACAGATGAAGAAATCAAATAATATCACACACACACGAACATGACCTACGGTATGTCGAAAACACTGGCATTTACTAAAACTCTTGTGCATGCAAGAAAACTGACCCAAACAAGACTCTACTGAGTAAGTGATGGATCAAAAGTCCAGGAAAATATAGCTTTCCCTTTTAGATATTTCCTCACATTCAGGGTATGGGGCCTGATTCTTAAATGACAAAAAACCCACACAACTCGTCCTTTTCTGAGTCATAAATTTAGGGTCCAAACATAGGCCACAGAAAAGCTGTCTTGCAACTCTGAAACATTAGTAATTGACATGTTGGCAACTGAAACTGCGATTTACTCTGAAACATTACCACTCAAAATGTTGGTTGTTATGAAAACTAAGACCCTCGAAAACGAAGACCTAAGACCCCCCCTAAAATCAAATCCGTCGAAATACAAAGTCAAATTGTAACCAAAACAGGTCTAATCTGTCAAATTATCTCATGTCCGATCCTTTCCACTGAGTTTTAGGTCAAATTTAATGGTAAATTTAGGGGTCTTAGTTTTCACAATCTCGAAAAGACCCCCACCAAAGCACTCTGTAAAACATCTACAAAGTCCAATTACGACCGTGGACATTGAATTAAGAACCCACAGAAAGCTCATAATCGATCAATCGAGCAAAAACTCAGCTGTACTTGCAATATGGGAAAGCGCTAACAACGATTTTATTTGTTTCCGAACAGAGGGTTTAATCACCGACACCGGAAATCGCGACAAGGTATTCCTTGCGACTCTCCAAGGTTTGTTTTCCAATTTGTCCTGGCCGCTACTGATCACTTCTTGCGTAAAAACTTACAAAACCTGTGAAGTGGAACTAAGGTGGCTACTGTTGCTTGCCGATATTATCCGTTAGCAAAGCTTAGAAGTCAGTTAATGTGACTGATTCTGCCTGGGAAATTTTATTCTCTGAATTACACCCCATGTTGTGAAACCATTTATGAAGACATCATGTTTTTCCTTTGCTTTTTTTGTCACATTTCTTCGCTTTGTGATGTTACAGTAACACGGGAGATCTAACCGGATTTATTATTGAATATGAGCTTTCTGTGGGTTTTTAATTTCATATCCACATGTGTGCTGTTCCACATTTACAACGCAACTTAAGTATCTTTCAGTTTTCCCTTGTTACGTTACTCATTGCATTACTCCTTTAGATTCGTTTATGCATGTGACCTTTCCTTGTTCTTTTATTGGACAGCGCTCTGAGTTTATATTATGGACTGTACTAGCGCCACGAGGTAGTCGGAATTTTCCCTCGCTAGTATTGTAAAAGCTTTCTTTTCACTAATTAACAATTATTCACCGAAGGCGAGGTGAATATCATCAAATAATCCCCGAGACGAAGTCGAGGGGATTATTCGACAATATTCACCGAACCTGAGGCGAATAATTGTTTTAGTATAATTTCAGAGCTGAACAACAGAGAAATTTCTAAAATCATAACATTTTAGTAACACTTATTAACATTTTAGTTTAACATTTAATATAAACCGTGTGGAGTGGTTTATATAGCGTCATATAAGAAACCGCTCGACCAGTCAGATTGCTGGAAACTCTTTGTTGAGCTCTGAAATTATACTAAAAAACAATAATAAATATTGTCGGTTACACTGCTGGTGAATCGCTTCGGACACTCTCCAAAGCTCAGGACACTTTCGAATTCACCTTTAAGCGAGATGGATCAGAACAACGGGCAATCCGCCAAAACCTAGCGTGTGTGCATAAGTTATTCAGCACTGTCACAGGTAACACAATCTCGATTGCAGAGACACGTAGAAAAACATCCACCTCCAACGGAAAGCCAATTTTATGATTTAAAGGATAAACGACAAAATTAAAGATCAATTTGGGTAAGGCATATTTTGTACAATTATACGTAGGTAGTGCATGGCTTTCATCATCTTTATAAAGCCACAATGCTGAAAATAAATGTCTGCAAATTGTTAGAAGAAGCAGACCGTCTAGCACGCATACGATTGTAGTTTTTTGTTGTTTTATGGATTATAGTCTTTGAAAGGTCGTAATTTGACTTAATAGACATTTTACAGACTGGTTTGGTGGGGGTTTTAGTTTTTGTAATTACAAAAACTAAGAGTCTTAGTTTTTGTAATTACAAAAACTAAGAGGGGTCTTAGTTTTTGAGATTACGAAAACTAAGACCCCTAAATTTTAAATTAGACCTAAAACTCGGTGGAAAGGATCGGAGAGGAGATAATTTGACAGATTAGACCTGTTTTGGTTACAATTTGACTTTATATTTCGACGGACTCGATTTTAGGGGGTCTTAGTTTTCGTAATCTCGAAAACTAAGACGGGCCTTAGGTCTTAGGTCTTCGTTTTCGAGGGTCTTACTCTTAGTTTTTGTAACACCCTCGAAATGTTGGCAACTGAAATGTTGGCATTCCTCACTTTGCTTCAAGAGCAATGTACAAAGCACCATCTTGTATGGATTAGAATCCTGAAAGATGTAGAACACTATCAAGCTAGCGATCTATCAGATCAGATGCCTATACAAGAAGTTTCGAATTCTGCATCTTTTGGCCTAGGAGCTGACTGTCGTTAGACATATAGCTAAGCCAGGGTGTACACGTTGCGATTGTCACCTGCAAGAACAGTTCCCAAAGTATTTCCTCTGTGACTCGGGAGTCCAGGTTTCCAACAAACAGACAGCAGTCATCGCGTTCGACATAACCGGCCATAGATGATTGTGTGTCTGCTCTAAAAGGCCATTACAGAACAAGTAACATTCAACCTAAAAGGAAACTTCGACGCGCCATCTTTTCTTGAGTCGTACCAAGGGATGCTCTGTTTCCAAAAAGATACGTCATGTATGACGACTCCAAAGAGGTTGATGTCAAGGTGGGGTTTAAGGAGAGTGATTTTGATGGAGGAATTGACAGTTTTAGCTCGCAGGGAAAATGAAATGGATGTTATGAAACCTTTGAATGTTCTATCTACTGAGCTCTGAGACAATATATGATTAATTTGGAATTTTATCATGTTCTTTCCACAAGTGTCAAAATATTGCCAGCACCATGTCATTTGATATGCCTTGCAGCAACATTCTGTCTCATTTAAAGAAAATAGATCAACAGCTTATACATCTCTTCCTTATTTTCAACTAGACTACTGGGTGGTCAGATTGGGACAGTGTTTTCTAGAAACTTAAAGTGAGAAAAAATTAATGATTTCTGACCCCCAAATAGGATCCACATTTGTACAAAGATGAGAGAGAGAGAGAGGTAGGGTTCTGTAAGAAGCTAAAACAGTTTCTGGTTTCCAGTCAATGAATGTACAATCTTTACAACACCTTTTTATAATTTAATGTTACTTTCAAGTGCTTGGCACTCACTTTATTCTACAACATGTTCTTACAAATTTTAAGCAAGTTTTAGAACTGATCAATATGATTAGCATAGAAGAATTCAATTATATACAAAAGAAGTTTACTTCCCTTTCATACAAAGTTTTTACAAAGAGAAATTTAGGATGGCTAGTACTTAAAAAAAAAAAAAAAAACATTACATAATCATACCTGATGCAAAAAGAGAACTTTGGTTTTCATTTTTCCCAGAAATATTCAACTTATGGTTAGTTTTCTATAAGTCTGAAGAATAAGCTGGATTGACAAATCACATTCAACTTTATACTCAGAACAAAGAAAAAAAAAGCACTAAAAATATAATTTGTTAATTAGATGTCCTTTCACAAAATGGAAAACCACTTTTATATGGTAATTCAATAGTGTACCATTTCAAATGTGATTATATTTTTACATTTGAGTTCAAGTGTAATATTTTAATAAAGAAAAAAGACAGGTTTCCACCATTTGCAATGAGAGTCGTCTGAAAACTCTGAGTCAAACATTTCAATTTCACAGCCAGATGATCTACCAACTGAGAAACAAGGAACTGGTTTTTCATTTACTAGGTACATATATAACAAGCATCTTTTCTACTGCTGGGATGGGTACCATGTACAGAACAATTAACATATTCTCATGTGGTTAAGGAAAAATGTCATAATCACTACTACACAACTGGGAAAATTCTTATAAAGTTTTGGAAAAGAAACATCAGAACAATATAGTTCAGGTAGGTTAGCGACATTTGGATTAGTTGTGTCAGCTAGATGTAGAGTATACAAATCAAAATCTCTTTTTTGACATCTAACATACTTCTGCCAATGAAGTCCTGACTTTTAATGAGTTATTACCATTGAAACAAAAAATTGTCTAAAATAATTGAAAGTGGTTCTTCAAATTTCAAAAATAGTTACCAGGTACTACACATATTTTCATGTCTGCCTAATTGTATGGATTTTCACATGTAACAAAAAAATATACTCTTTGTAGAGTGTGTAAACCAAATTGGTTGAGGCTTTGCCCCTTATGCATTGCTCGATTGGTGGAACATTCAGAATAAGAAAACTCAGTATATAATTATCATTATAGCTGATTTCAGAACCAACACACTTTCAGTTATTTTAAAGAAAAGTGATCAGATAAAGTAATGTTATTTGATCTAAGGTACCACTGTTTATAACAAAAGGAATGGAATGAGTGATTCATCAATATTTTACACGACTCCAAAACAGCTTGTCTACACTAACACAAACACATTTCTATAGGAGACAAGCCCCAATATGACAATAAACTTTGTCTGTTCATGATGGACTGCACTGCACTCGGTTACCCAATTCACCATCTTCATCATCGTCATCATCATCACTGGGAGTGTCACTATCACTGTCTCCCTCCCCACCATCACCTTGGTTCTGAAAGTGAAAGGTGAATATTATGAACACCAAAAAGCGCCTTAGTGAACACCAAAGTGGTAACAAAAAACTGCATTCGTGTGAAACCCTTAATGTCATGATCACCCTTTTTGGAAAGAAGGTCACTCCATCTCCTTCTGCTTGGGATCTTGGCTTGCAGATAGACAGTACTCTAAGCTATGATGACCATGTTACCCAAACAGTGTCTTTGTGCATAGGTAGCTTATGTCAGATTAATAACGTAAAGCATCTGTTTGATGCTAAGACACTAGAATGGGTTATAAATGCTTTAGTGTTTAGTAAGCTATTACTGTTCTGTGGCTTGGTCTAATACTTCAATGAAAAAAAATATTTCGAAGTTGCAGAACGTTCAGAATCTCGCTTGTAGAATTATCACTGGAAAGCGGAAATTTGATCATATAACACCGGTATTAAGAGAGCCAAGGTGGCTCCCCGCATTCAGTTTCCTTAAATACACACTTAAAGTTTTAGCATTCAATTGTGTCAAGGGGTTAGCCCCCAGGTACCTTTGTCATAGATTTAAGACACGTGCTTGCGTTCATGATTGTAATACCAGATATAAGCCTAACTTGAATATCCCAGCTTATAAGTCAGCTTCTGGACAACGCACATTTTTATATCGTGCAACGAGTTTCTGGAATTCTCTCCCACGTGAAGTAAGAGAATGTGTCAATTTGCCAACCTTCAAGAGACATTTAAAGGAATTTCTCAATAGTTTTTTTTTAGGATTGAGACATATTTTAAAGTTCATAAGTTTTGATTTAGTATTGATTGTAATTAGTTTTTAAAACCCATTTAGTGGAAAACTAATAAAGAGGATCATTAAAGTCATTAAAAACCATTCTTGCACATGAGTGGTTTGAGTATTTGTGAGGATCTATAGGGGCAATAGCAGCTGGGAATCTAAGAGTAAGAAGAAAATCTAGCAGGGAGGTTCTGCAAAGAAAGGAGCGCCACAAAAATTTTCAAAAATTAACCAAGTGGGTCTGTAGAGGAATATTTTTCCAAGGGAGTGTCTCAAAAGGATCTTGTGGGGTTTTTCGCTAATAATATTATGTGATATGTATTTTTCTTCCAAAACTTTCTGGGTGTGACAACAGAAATACAAAAGCACAGACCTGACTCCTTCTGATGTGATGCATCATAAGCCATAAGAGGTGTTCACTGATTGGATCATGGGGCCGAAGTCTTTCTTCTTCCCTGTTGCTGTCATTTTCCTTTATCACCTGAGATGGCAACTTATAAGTTAGACTTCATTGGTCAAGTTCAAATAAAAGCAGAAAAACTATGATTGACTATGATCCTACTCACATTTTTGAGTCCATCTAAGCTTGTTGGTTCTTCTGCTGTTGGGAGCCAAATCTTAACATCATGGTCAAGACCACTTGTAGCCAGAATTGGAGCAAAAGGGTGAGGCTCTAAACAGTTCACCTAAAAAAGGAAGGGAGTTTAATCATAGTCTGGTTTCTTACACTGAGCAAAAAACATTAAGCTCAATTTTAAGATCTATAAGTAAAAGACTGACTTTAAAGCCAGATATCAATTTGCTGTCCTGACTTACATGTGCATGTTCAGTCTATACTGTCTTACATAGACTGATTCGAAGTAATTAAAACACTTACCACACCAGTGCTATCTCCCTCAAGGAACTGTACCACCTCCTCAGTTTCTTTATCCCACAAGAAAATGTGGCCACAGTCACTTCCACTTACAATGTACTCACTTTGTGGACCATAAAAGTTTACACCCTTGACTGAAAAAAAAAAAACCAAAACAAAACAAAACAAAAAAACAAAGATTGGGATTGGGATTTAGACTGCCGGTTTGAAAGATGAGCTTTCAAACCGGCAGTCTAAATCCCACAGGTATCAAAGAATGCTTTTCATTCCAGTACTTTATTCCTGTTTTTCTCATTGCCATGTTCCCACCAATCACATAGCTCCTTTTTCTGCCTTTAAAAGCGTACACAACCCACATTTCCCCTATTCGCTCCGACGAAGGGCTAACCCTCGAAACATCAGCTTTTATAATCGTAACGGTGGCCAATTTACCATTTCAACTTTGTTGATATATTCAAATTATATTGTCTGATTAGTTTTACCACTAACATTTGCTACAATCTGATTAGCAACCCGAACTGCTATCTACTTGGTGATAGATAACAAAGAAAGTGAACAGCCTTACACATGAGCCTGTCTTGTTGCTAAGTATTGAACTAGTAATAAATTT